>NW_008751914.1:375137-405123 GCF_000715545.1 Opisthorchis viverrini
GACATCTGTTTACAACTCCGCGACATCCTCAGTAGAATGAACTTGCTGAGAATTTTGTCCGAACACTTAAGTCTGCCATTGTTTCACTCTCTCCTACTACTTTTGTGGAATTGGACCGTGGGATTGATAAATTTCCAATGCAATACAGGAGCGCCGTTCATTCAGTTACTGGGAAGAGTTCCGAGCTTCTATTTAGATCTCGTTCGTTGCGTAAAAGTCTTGACTGTGCCTAAACGACTGATATTACCTTTTTTCAAGGGTAATGATTTACGACCTGCTACAGGAAAAGTAATTTCATCAAATGGCAAACGGATGGTCACAATTCTCGATTTGGATGATCTCTCTTGTCATCGGGGACACAGTGACCGGGTTGAGTTCAATACCAAATGTCAGTCTCTTAACGGCACTCCTGCTGTTTTCAATACTAATGAACCCTTTGTAGATGATCTTATGGTATCCGAACAAAGCGTTGTATCTGAAGAACACACTAACTGTGGAGAGTCTGAAGTTTTCACTCCGAGAAGATCCGAAAGATTGCGGTCAAGACCACCACTGGACTATAAACATTCAGACGCTCATTCAAGGTGTGGCGGATGTGATGAACATGACTGATACTCTATTCACTGCTCTTTTCATTATTCCCTTGTTTTAATATTCCGTACGCTGTACGTATACGCAAATTCGAATACATATGTGCTACTCGTTGCGCTAATCTGAATTCTGGATTTGTAGTTCGTCTGGTTATTCTGATATACGTACGAAACTTAATTCCCACAAACGAGCTAATCAGTAACAACTCAGCTGAGCAATGCGGACACCCCGTTTTCTCCTGATTCGAAACTACCCCCAAAGTTACTGCCTGCTTTGTGTCGTTGTTCCTGTTTAGTGCCTATTAACAATGTCTAACGGTGTGTATTGAAAGCTTTGCTGTCTCAATACCAATTTTTCTTCCTCCACCGGTTACATCACTATTGACTGCACGTGCTGTCTCGTCTGCGGCGTTTAGTGACGTTTTTCCATAGAACCGGTCATTAGTACTGCAGCTACTACCCCCATCAGGATATTCTCACTGCCTAACAAATGCAAACTGTATATAGTCTGATAGTCCGATCATCCCGTAAGACACGCAACCATCCGGATCTTACAAACTTAGTCAACATCGCCATCGTACAAACATAAAGACAATCCGGTTGATACTTACGCCGTGTCTATCAAGCCTTCCGGTGATTCGTATGGTATGGCCTTTCTCAACTAGATTGTTCTTCCCGATACCCAGGTGACAGCTGGCCGATAGAGCTGGGTGGTTGCAGATGGAAATAGCCAAAGTCTATCCACGGATGATTCAATTTCAGAGTGATGATGCTGCTACAATTAGGATACCCTGAGACTCCTCGGGGCCTCCCTCTCATCCAGTAAACTGAGGAAGGGCTGTGTCAGGAAGGTTAGATTCTAGGAAATAGTCTCAGAATGCCAGAAAACTATTCAGACATTCAAACTCCACCAAAGTTTTGGTAGGAATGCCGTGGAATGGCTGGTGAAGAAAAGTCAACTTTCGGTCGAATGCCCAAGCTTACAGACAAATCAGCAACGACCGATGGGTGTTCAGGCATGCCACAAAAGCATGACCAGCGAGGATAAATGTTCAGTGTCCGAGACGGTACTGTGGACCAAATGATTACAAAAACACCACACACTGCCGCACCCACCTATTCGGCCTTCAATTTAGCAAGTGAAGCCGACACTTCAGGGAGAATGCTGCTCAAACCCCGGTGCCAACCGCTCCACTGTATCATGCAATCAAACGACCGCGCCGCTCTGTGTGCTGCCTGCAACTCTTTGTGTCTCTGTGGGGTCTGGAGACAATGGGTACGACTCTATGGGGCTGGAAGGGGATGTCGTCCTAAAACTCAAAATATTGTGATAGCCTACCTACAGTAGTGTTGCCAGGCCGAAAAGTCATGATAAGGTACTGGACACTCGAGGCTGCGACTGAGAAACAGCAAATGGTCAAGGCATGGAACGTTAACCTGCTTTCTTCAAGCAGTCAAACAGCGTACACGAAACAACAGTAGCCCGAAAGCGATCACCTGGAAGAAATCCCCTTTGAGACAATTATAATTCTGCTAGCGCAAGAGCGAAATCCATCATGATCACTGTGGCATTCTGTCTTGAGAAAGGCCTAAAAACGCAAGGGCGTAATGAACGTGTGCCTACTTGTTCCTGGTGTGTTACCCGTTATGCACACTCAAACCTTTGTAAGTCTCCACTCACTGCTTTTGTGTTCCAGTTGATGTATAGACTTGGGTGCCAGGAAGTACCCCTCAAAGTGTGCCGCATTAGATGCATCTCCTGTACAAGTTTCATCCAAGTTCGGAGGTAAAATAACCAGAAACGTTCGTGAACGAAGTTGACATCGCAAGATAGCACCCATACAATAGCGACAACAACGCAGAACCTTTGCATTCAGCCGGCGGTCCTTTTTGGCAACGCCAGGCCAAACACACCTTGGCACAGTGTATCTACTTACGCCAATAGACACCTGTATCGATACAATGGTTTTGTAAGTTTTGTTTACTTCTGTGATACAACGGATGCGTGGCATCAGATGAGGAAAGCCGTGTTAGAGCTTTGACGGTCTTCTTGTCGTCGTTCGTCACTACAGTTTTAAGGGCCATGCGTAGCAACAAGGCCGACGAAAAGTCTTAATGTCAAATCATGCCATACTGAGTTCATCTTGGAATCGCCGATTCGCAGTACTTGGCTTGACAGATGCAAAACTTTGAAGGCGGAAACACAAGGGGGACGGCACAAATACGGTGCCAGATGGGTGTGACATCAAAGGAAAGATACGGGGATGCCTTGATTTGGGATGGAGGTAGGTTTGTGAAATGATGCCCGGGGGAAAAACGGAGCTGAAGGAAATGGGTCAGGAAAGGCTGCCCACTTAAGTGATCACAGACGCCGGATTTGGAGCGGCTTTGTTGCGTAAATCTTGGACTAGCACAGCGTGTCTTGAGGAATACAGATGATTACCCTGGGCTCCGGCCTAATAATG
The DNA here is from genome assembly GCF_000715545.1 of Opisthorchis viverrini. Lineage (NCBI taxonomy): Eukaryota > Metazoa > Platyhelminthes > Trematoda > Opisthorchiida > Opisthorchiidae > Opisthorchis > Opisthorchis viverrini. Next base: position 378,193 of record NW_008751914.1, read on the forward strand.
GACACTCATGAAAGACAGCGTCGATAAACAACGTTGCTAGTGAAGTGATTGAAACCATAGACGGATTTGCTGCTGATATGATAAAAGGCTGGACGAAGCCCACTAAGGCCCCATCAGACAATTAGATTGAGCCTTCAATTCGGGGTTGCTGCGGATTAGGGATGGTTACAGCCAAAAAGTCTTACCATGATAGCTTCACGGTGGTACGCAACTTCGTGCTGTGCCTGTGAAGGCTTGATGATGGTGACGAGCGTCGCTCGATTGTGGCGAAAGCAGCTGAGGTGAAAGTCCGCGTTGAGTTCTTGGCCATCTGCGTTCATTCAAATCCTGAACTGTGGGCCGAGGCACGGCCATTGGAGTCACGGAATTCAACAGTGGAGCTCACAGTTGACGAACGCTCCCAGTATCTATGAAGTTCAGCCTGCGTCATCCGCCAGTTCATCTAACGCATACTTTCTGGAGAACACATTACAGGCACCTAACGGTTTCAAACGGGTGTTTATACCGGATGACACAGGACAGATTACATGACGGCTCCGTCGCTATTCTGTTGCTACACTTAATGCAACTGCTGGACTGGCGTCTTATTGCGAAGCTGAATGCCACCCAAAACATTCTAATCAATGGCCATACACAAACGGCCGCGCGCTCTAGGAGAACGTCCTTAAATGCAGAACAAGGCCCGCCAGAGGAAGTTTCTTTACTACGCCGTGAACATGTAAGAACGGAATTCTCGGGCGCACCACCCCTGGGTTATCGGTCACTCCAGCTCATGATGTGGGGGAGTCCTCTTGCACATACAAGAATTCCGAATCGTCAGGCAGGCCAACTTGGTCAACCAAATATCTACGGTATAAGTTCGACAGAACATTAAAAAATGTGACAGAACTTTATGGGGAAGAACTCAGCTTAGGCTTTTCGGCGATCAAGTTGAGTAATCTGATGTTTTAAGGTATGAAATGCTGTGGCAAATATTCCCCAAGGATTGATTTGCTGTATTGCACAACCGGCACAACCGAACTAACAGTGATTTGGGACTTTGGCGGAATGTGTATTACCAAACAAGTCCCACTCAGCTTAGGCTTTTCGGCGGTCAAGTTGAGTAATCTGATGTTTTAAGGTATGAAATGCTGTGGCAAATATTCCCCAAGGATTGATTTGCTGTATTGCACAACCGGCACAACCGAACTAACAGTGATTTGGGACTTTGGCGGAATGTGTATTACCAAACAAGTCCCGCAGAATTGGACGGAATTGTGAAGTGTACGTCCCGGTAGGCACCGCGCAGGTGGCAGCGAGATAAATTCACACAGTGAAGAACTTTTGTTCAAGTGAACGAACGAATTAGATGTATTTCAACCAATTTCACGGGGATCCTCCATAAGACACCGTGCGCTCATGATGAAACAGCGTTGGCGCGTCCCCACTGTCGGTGCAAAAAACACGACGTAATCTTCTTCCGTTTCATCGGAATGCTGTCGGTGTTAAAAGTCACAATTCATAAATTTTCAGAGCAAAATTCACTTTGAAATCGAGCTCACAGTCAGCCAAGATCGATCATTTGAAGCAAAACTGCTTTTGATTTCTCCGAAACTAATAGGGAATCGGAGAGTAGAGTTTTGCGGGGATTTGGTCTGTTCCAACAGCACGTTTCAGTGCTACATTGTCCATAGCTGCTAATTTAAGCGAGCCAACATTCAAGGTCACTCAACACGTCCTTTTCAATCCATTGGGTCAAAAACGTTGCAGAGCAAAGTTCGGTATTCGCACAATGAAACTGAATATTCGAAAGCGATGATGTGCCCCTGATGGACTGAAGCAAACTTTTGAACCCCACTTAGACACCCCTGGGTCTCAGTGCTGTTGGGAAATTTTTCCACCAAACTTTTCTGCCGGGGGTATGAGTGCCTCAGTGGACACTGAAATTTGGTAAGCTGCGAAAATATGAATGTATATTAAGTTTGCATTTTGTTTGAGCACATGCCCAACAAAATGCAACATTTTGGCGCAAAACGTTTTACTCTACTTGCAAAGGTTCTACAGCCAAGAGCATCGCGCGACTGATTAACCCCTTGCAGAGCTTTACGTTAAAAGTTGTGGTATAATTCCCAGGTGAATTTCTGACAAAAATTCCGAACAGATGAATACTTAAAGAACGTTATTATCCTTTCCAATTGTCCGATACTATAAATTAAATGAATTCTGTCACGAAGGGTCAGCACAACTCTGTTTTTACGACGCTCACCTTGCGTGGAGCATACGAATCAAAGGTTACCCTACGCACATTAATCATGGCTTCGCAATTGTGTGAATGATCTCCACTTTTGGGTATGCACGGCGCCTATAAGCACTTTCCAAAACATGTAGCAATAGATCTTTCCTAACAGAATATATAATCTCAGTAACCTGGATAATATCCGAATGAAGGAAGATATTTTCAGGAAAGGTATCAAATTATGGCCTTTCGCTTTCATAGCCATGTACGTTCTCACCTACCCTGGATGATTATCGTAACGGCTAGTCGAGACTGGTTATCACAGAAGCAACCGTGCTACCTCAATCGGACCCTGGGTCAGTAAGCAAACCAAAAAGAATACAAGGGAATTTCCTGTTGGTGCAGACCGCCACCTAGACTGGGAACGATTGTCCTTCAAAACTTGAGAGTGACATTTTAGGCCAGTAGTCAGAAGACGTCAGAATGACGTCAGGTGCGTCTTTACAGTTTGGCTTCCTCGTGTAATTTTGGGCCGCGTGTCCTTAAATTCTGTTTACCGACCAAAGTTCAAGTCGCTTGTGCACACTTGCAAATTTTGATGGCTGTGGCCTCGGGACCAGAGATGGAGGTGCACCTGGCTCCCGCAGGTAAAATGAAGCGGCATAGGCGAAGCACTCGTGAGATGCATGAGTTGCTCCGAATAGCGCAGACAGGTACATACCGGCAGGTACCGGCTGCATTGTTAACCATGTGAGAATATTTTTGGGTTGACAAAAAGGGTAACTTTCAATAACATTTCATTACCTTGCGGTGGTTAGCCTGAGGGGACCCCCGTTCCGGCCTGAGTGTGTCATTCTGCCGGAGCATGTGTTTGTTGGCATATGTCATCATTCAGTAAGTTACAAGGAGACAGCTGTCTCCCTTCGGAAATCTCTCACTTTTCGCAGTAGCCTGCGGTGTATATCTCGCAACCAAGCATGAACGACCCTCTGTGCATTCTGGACAGCATAATCCAAGATACTAGCCAGGCGCAAAGCCTTTTCAATATCAGAGCTTGTGGTGCCTATCATTCAAAATCCGGACAAACTTACTGACTGCAACGGATTCCTCGGACTTAGAATGGTCTTTTGGGACGAATGGTTATGGGGCAGAATAGTGTCATGCACAACTTTGAAAAATATTAACCCTTTTTGAGTCTAAGCGAAAAGACGTGTTAGTTATTGTTCACCTAGCCACTGGAAGAATTTTTTAAATGCGAAAAAATGATTTACGTAGGAAAAACAAATTTCCTATGTAGAAACGATCATTTCGGAGAGATTTGGGTGTGCCTTTACTACTGAAACATGATGAGCACTTACGGTTTAAGTGCGCACCGCAGGAGACTGATTTTAAACGAGAGATAATGGACCTTCTTGGTTTTAGCACACGTATACAGAAATGAGGCGTTTCAACCAACAAGTATATGGTATAAATATCAGAATTTTCTAGAGATTTGCATATACCAGGTAGCATTCGACCTGGAGAATCATGAAAGAACAGCTCGTTTCCTTTCTCGCATACGGTTCATGCCATTCTGGATAACGTGGACAACGTGAGCAAATACCAGTTCAAAGTAGTGAAATCAAGTGAGAAAAAATAGGCGAGATGATACAACTCACAGTTCGTTGGTACAGTTAGGTATTACCACCACAATAAATCCAAAGCGATCTCCTTCCTGGAATCTTCCTTGATATATTCCCAGGTACTTTCTATCCCGTCGTAGTCTGAAAGGTAGATCGCTGCTCGTTAATTCACTGCCAGCGTAATTCGACACAGCAAGAAGGGAACACGCCTTTCACGAGGTACAGAATTTGTATTGTCTCCATATTTCTTTTTCGTTCATTTTAAACAAAAGTTATTCGTTATGAAGAGAAGAGGAATAAGCTGAGATTTTAGTGAGAGATAGAAAGTGGTACAATTTGAGTGATGATAAGTTACAAAGGAAGTACCAATGTACAATGATCAGAAGGATCACCATAGAACTCCACTCCTAGAGCGTTGCATAAACAAAATAAACGCTCGATAAGGAACGCTACGAAGATATGTAACTGTGCAGCTTCGTTGGCCATGTCACTTTTCTACCAGAACGAGTATGAACAACTGGCTGTAAGTTATCCGGCTTTTGAGTTGCTATGTCGTTCGTGTTGAGCGGGGGCGTAGACAACCGTTGTGATTGGTTGATAAGAGAGTATACGGTGGGATCAATGTGCGCTACTTTTAGTCGATCGACGCTGACGGTATCTTGAACACCTTCTTTGTCGATGACGTCGATGGTGTCGTCGGCGCGAAATAACGTGGTATGGGCCGACGTATCGTGGCTGTAACGGTTTCTTCGCCTGATCAACCCGAACGAAAACGAAGTCACAATATTGTAGCACTGGGGAGATTTGTGATGCACGAGTATGTAAACGCGTTGGTTGAGCTCTAAGATATCTCACAAAGGAGCGTAAGCGATTAACATACATTTTTGGGTCTATTCTCACTGCTTCCTTTTGTTCAGCAACAAACTCACCAGGGAGTCGGAGAGGGCTGCCGTAAACCATTTCGGCGGTCGAACAGCCTAAATCTTCTTTCATTGCAGATCGGATCCCCAGAAGTACGAGCGAGATATACTCTGTCCAATTTTGAGGATTACCGTGAGCAATCAATGCTGCCTTCAGCTGCCGATGGAAACGCTCAACTAAACCGTTGGCACACGGGCGGTAAGCGGTAGTGTGGATGTGCGTTGAGCCAAGGAGACGGCTAAGGTCTCGAAAGAGCGAAGACTGGAACTGTGGGCCGCGGTCCGTAGTGATTGTTGTTGGTACTCTGTAATGGGCAATCCATGACTCGAGAAAAGCGTGAGCCACAGTTTCGGAGTGTGTGTCTTTGATCGGCACGGCATAGGCCAGCGTGTAAAACGATCAATGCATGTGAAAACATACGAAAAATTGTGTGACGGAGGCCACGGGTCAACAAGGTCTATGTGAACATGGCTGAACCGACTATCAGGACTGGAAAAATGACCAAGAGGAGTAACAGTATGTCGATGGACTTTGCTCTTGTATATGTATGTTTCAGGGTTTGCTGATCGCGGAATTTTGTAGAAAACATAATAATGTGACTATCATTTAAAAAGCCATCCTCCTGCCCTGGTCCAATCATTCTGGTGATTTCACACCAAGGGGGGAATCATTGGACTCGAGTTTCATCCCCAGTGCATATCCAATGACCGTATGTATTGGTGATGTACAACCTTACCTGATTTGACTCACGAGCTTTCTGCTGAGTTGCATCGACAGAAATTGTCGTAAACACTCCTCTCCGGGGAACCACTGTCCCCATAACATGGATAACACACAATGTGTCGTTACCTGAATACATCAGTTGCCAAATATGATGTCTTGAACTGAATGTAACCCGACTACTGTGGGGTTTAAGGAGTGCGGTGCGGTTAAAATGTTGCGGTGCGCGAAAATGTGTTTTGCTTCGTTGCATTCTATGCAGTGGAGCGAATATCACTATTACCACGACCTTTCGATTATTCATTTTTTTCACCTGCGAGGATTTTACGAAAGCTCCGTGGGATTTTAATAACATAACAAATAGCAACTTCGTTTGTATGCACTGCAACAGCGTTTTTGACTGTTTGCTCCATTCGCACTCCGTCTTTGCCTAAGGTGTAACGTTTTTAAATTACATTCTCTGGCGCCTTACGTGGTCTCTACATGCATCTGATAAGAGTGTTGTTGACACAAATCAGTGATTACCTAAAGCGGCATTCAGCGACTGTGTATAACTATACAGTAGAAAACGAGGTATTTATCATGCAGGTTCAATTTGTATGTGACGAACTAACGAGAAATTTTTTCCGAGTTTGTGGAAATAGCATCAGCCTAATCGAAAGAACTAAAACGGGGCGTAGGCGAAACCTTGGGCTGATCTGCTACAGACAGCCAAGGCACCTGCAACCAGAACCTAACTGCATGAGGGCAACTGACATCGATTAGCCATTTCGAGTGCTCTCTCCAACCAAGCTTCAACGGTATTTTGGCTTACACCGTTTCCATCTGCGTGGAAGAAACCCACGTGTGGCTGCAGGTGCCTTGGCTGTCTGTAGCAGATCAGCCCAAGGTTTCGCCTACGCTCCGTTTTAGTTCCTTCGATTATGAGGATTTATCCAAATAAACTGGCATTCTTGTACGGCGGTGACGCACGGGTCCTGTGTTTTTGTTTTCACTCATGATAATGTCTTCGCATTAGGATAGTCGCTTCCACCAACTATTGCTGTCCATTTTACCGTTGAGAGGTTGAGAAAATATTTGACCTTTACGAGTTCCGTCTGCAGGAATGCAGCCTAATGCACGCTTGAACACTTGGTCCCTGTTGTTGCACCAGAACATGTGTCCGGTTTCACTGTCAACAACCGAGCCAGGTAGGGTATAAAACCATTCACCACTCGAGTGGGTCGGGTCATATTAGGATTGATCCATGATTTCACCTTGAACACTTATCAACTGTGCCTCAGTTTCGGTTGATCTTTAGTCATCGTCCTGTAAAACCCTTTCGGTGCCTAGCTGCCATGCCACTTGAAGGAAGCACGCTGAGCGCCCTGACGGTGTAAAGACAGTAATCGAGAACAGGTGTACATGAAAATAAAATTAAGGGCTTGTAGGTCTCAGATGAAGTATCTGGAGGTAACCAAGGATGCCATGGCGGAGACAGCGACATCGTTCAACGTATTCAGACAGATCTTTAAGCCACATGGTATCATCTCCAGATCCTCGGGAGGTGTTTAACGCCCTTCGATTTGAATAGAATAGATCCGAATAGATCCAACATACCAGCCAGAAGCAAGCTCACCTTGTACATTATCGGCTGTAATACACTCGAACTTGTCGGCGAGATGGCCGACGTGGTTAGAGCGCGAATTCACTGACCGGAAGGTCCGTGGTTCGAATCCGATCTCTGCCTCTCGACTTCCCCTGTCTAGGCTTGGGTAACCTGACAGTATCCCAGCCCTCGTGCCTCCTATGGGTGGCATGGCAGTTAGCCGTCAAAGGGGTGCTACAGCTGAACGAACGATGTAGCTGGGCACTGCAGCCAGGAGCTCATACAATACAGGGTTGTCAGTGGACTTTTAATGGGGAAATTAGGAAGGGAGCTACGCATTGAAACCAGTAGCTCGGATTCACGAGCGCCATTGAGGGCGCGAGTGATGTTTGGCAATGTCTCTAACCATTGATGTGTCACGTCTCAAGGTCCATATCCAGCGAGATGCCAATGACCAGTGCAGCTGAGTTTGTCGATAATGGCTTTCGTACTTTGCTGCCATGCCATTGACCTCTCCTGGCTCGTTTGCACCCTTCGTGTGGTTGTGCGGAAAGAGCACTTCAAGGAAATCGGTCGTCTGGCATACGAATCACGTGGCCAAGCCAGCGCGAATTGCGGAGTCTGATCACTCCATCTATCGTGGGTGAACTATTTCCTCCGAAAACCATTAGGGTTACTTCAGCATTGCTTATCCGGTGTTCCACCGAACTCGTCAGTGCTCCGAAGACAACGATGGTCACACACTGAAAGGCTTTTGATGTCCTCAACGCGTGGCGATAAGTTTTTATTATTAGTATTGTAATATGGATCGCGTCGAAGCATTGTAGACTCGACCTTTAACGGATACGCTAGTGTCATGCCTACGTCACAGGTGCCGCAGGTTCACGAAAGCTACTCTGGTCTTCTTAATCCGGATGGAAATATCACCTTTCGCGAGACCACCGGGACTGACACAGCTAGCAGATAGACAAATCTTTCAACTGCATCAATCGGCTCATATGCAAGCATTAGGTTATGGTCGGAGCCCACCCAGTCTTGCCGTAGCACTTTACACTTTGCAGGTGTGAAGCGCATGCCAAACCGCGATGCGGAATTATTTGGATTTAATATCGTTTGCATAACCACGCCATCGGATCCAAGAAGAGCTACGTCGACCGCTTATGCGATCTCTTTGAGCGAATGCCCCGGGGGCACTTCGACCTCACAAGCATTAGAGGCTGGTAGTGACTTCGTATCAATGACTAAGTTGAAGAGGAATGGTGGAAGAGGACAAGCCTGCCTGATACTACTTGATGCGGTGTACTCAGACGAGAGCCTCTCGTAAACCTTCAGACGTCCGCGAGAGTTGGCGTACAGCGACTTAAGGAGGGTCAGGAATTTATGGAGACACCTTTGCTCCATAGACACTACCATAGTTCCTGGCGGTCTGCAGAGTCAAATGTAGCTTTCAAGTCAAGGAACACAACCATTGTTGATTGCTGGTAGCAGGGTCTCTGTCCCAGAGTATGCCGAAGGGTGAAGATGTGATAGATGCATCCTTTACAGGACGGAGTTCAGCTTGGTTTTTTACGATCTGCCGCTCCTTGGTTCACTCAACCTTCGAAGGATAAGACCAGAGAGGACCTTCGATGCTACAGCTACCAGGCTGACGCCACATCAGTTAGTGTCAAGGAAGGACGCTGTTTGGCGTACTTCCTCTTTAACTTCGTAATAGATATGCTACTTGAGTCTTCTTTTTCCGCTTCTAATCGGGTGGATCGAAGGATAAACCAGAGAGGACCTTCGATGCTACAGCTACCAGGCTGACGCCACATCAGTTAGTGTCAAGGAAGGACGCTGTTTGTCGTACTTCCTCTTTAACTTCGTAATAGATATGCTACTTGAGTCTTCTTTTTCCGCTTCTAATCGGGTGGATCGAAGTATTCCCGAATTATTACGTTCACTAACATCATCATCATCATAACTAATTTTAAGAACCGCGTACGTGCCATACAGTGGTTATAGCTGCCATTTTCATTCACCACTGATTTGGGAATGTGATACGTAATTGAGGAGATTGGGAGGGAAGCTATAGAGTGAAAGCAATGGCTTGGATGCGCTGGCGCCATTGAGGGTGCAACTGGGTCATGTCTAACAGTCCCTAATCCTTGATGTGCCGCGTCTCGAGGTCGCCATCCAGGGAGACGGCAATGACCAGTGCAACAGAGCTCCAGGTAGCTAAGTGGCCAAGTTGCCAGCTTGCGAATCGCTATGTCCTTTGGTTCGGAACATACCTTAGCATCTGGACTGCGCCTCTCAAGGATTGGGCAACCTGGCAGTACCCCAGCCCCCATGCCTCGTTCCGTTTGCATGGCAGCCAGGCATCGAAAGGTGATACAACTGGAAGATTATCTATTATTACACCCGCCCACCTCGGACCAGTTGAATGGACTAGCTGGAACAGATTGCGATTGTTTCCCGTTACAAGGAGTTTCGCCACTCACCAGGCCTTTGCTATCGACCAAAACACTGCCAAACTTTAGACTATTGTTCAGTGTTTGAGGGGCCTGCGTTTTCCATCACAGTCGTTTGCTGATGATAAATTTTCGTGGTATCCTGAGTGCTGCCGGTTGGCACGAGCGGTACAGCATGGCTTCATCTCTGGCTTCGCCTTCTTTCACTTGTCAACCAACTCACAATTACTATCATTATGCCTTTCTAGTTCTGATAGCTTTTCAGCCAACTCTGCTCGATATGATTTAAGCTATGAAAACACTGCAGGTGCCGAACTGAATGGCTTCTCGTCAGACGGCGTGTTCCGAAGGGAACGTGAATAGATACACGTACCTACATAATTCGTTGTTAGAGTTAAGTGATTATCCCAAAGTGATTGATGACTTTTTTTCGGAGCTCCACACCGATTGCCTAGTGGTCCAGCTGAGTCCAGGGCTGTTTTGCAGTTGGTGGCCTCCAAGTAACACGGTGTGAGTTCTTTTGCTGGAAGTTCTTGCTGGGGCGAGACGGCTCAGTGGTTAGAGCGCGAATTTACTGACTGGAAGGTCCGTGTTTCGAACCAGACCACTGGCTCTCGACTTAGCTGCCTCTGCCTTGGCCAACCTGGCAGTATCCCCGCCCTCGTGCTTTCTTCGGGTAGCATGGCAGCTGAGCACCGGAAAGGTGTTACAGCTGAGCGATTCTTGTTGGTTAGAAATAAATGACATGCAGCCCATGAATGGAGAGTGTTGCCCCCCATTGTGTGTTACGGATAGTGACTAGGTCCTGGTTGAGCGCGAGAACAAGACAGAATTGCAAGGGTGAAGCATGATTAATTCGAAACAATGTGATCAAAAAGGATAGCGATGATAGTACGGCAAGCGCCAATCCCGAGGTGGCTGCTAGAATGGGCTTCCCCTGGACTCTGACATCCACATCGCGTTTTAGAATAATCATATCAATACTTCTCAGTGACTGTGGCAACCGCAAAAATCTCTATGTGGTCTACTTTTTTCATTCCCAGAGCTTCCTTTCGTTCAAACGTGTGTTGACGCAGCATATAAACACCGTTCACCGCATCGACATGTATAGGCCTCAATTAAGCTAGCCAATCGAGCAACGCAAAGACGACTATTTACTGGGCTCTCCACGCTGTAGATACTACGAGATATTACTTCGGAATCAGCAGACGCACGAGAAACCTGGGTTCATCCCTAGCTGTTCGAGATATATGATCAAACTGGGGTCTTGCGTGTGTATTTCGGCGGCGCGACATACATCGAGAAGACAAGGTCTGAGCAAGACGTACCTGTTGTCCAATTTGACACAGTGCTGGCGTTGGAAGTAGCAATCTGGAACAGATCTTTTGAATCCAAAAAGGGTTTATTTTAACTTATTTTATTGAGTGGGAGTCTAGATACGGAGCGGCGGTTAGGTGATTGGTGGCTAAAAGTAAAGGACGTGTGAGGAGGAATCGGTGAGTGAAGAGCTCTAAGGGTGAGTGATACTTCCAGGTTGCCCAGACCTAAGAAGGGGTAACGCACTTTGTGACCTTAACTCAAGAGTCTTATGTTCAGCGGGAGGACGTAGTGTTTTGTCCGGCAACAGTTGAGCATCATCATGTACAGCGGGACATCACTGTTCAACACTAACGCCTTGATGCGATGAACCATAATTTACTAGAAACCCTCATTTTTTTAGAAAACAATAAATGGGGATGGGAGAGAAACCTAGTGCTATCTTGCCACAATCATTCCGGAGTGCATACACTTTCAGAAATTCATTCAGACAATCCGAATAGAACCTGACAACACCACTATCATCGATTAGCAGCCATATCAGGAACCCTTCCAGCCTCTGGTTCAAACGACAAGGTGGAGTTTGTTAGGGTTTTCCTGAGGGATCCAATGATTTCATAGTCTGACCCATTTGGCAGCAGGGGACTGGACTTGCCCTTAGGCGCAGAGAGTCTAACTTTTGGTGCTGATACGCGTGACATAGGGACTCGCAACTGCACCGGGTTTATTCCAAGGTTTTATTTGTTTTTCGATCATGCCGGCTAATACACCGACAACGATGCTCAACCGTCGGGTGATTGGAGTGTGCGACTTCCCTTATCGACCCCATCTAACTCGTCCCTATTCAAGCGAAGGAAGTGTCTCTGTTTCCTTAACTATAAACATTATGGGCGAGATGGCTCAGTGCTTAGAGCGGAAGGTCCGTGGTTCGAACCCGATTTGTGCCTCTTGACTTCCTCTGTCTAGGCTTGGGCAACCTGGCAGTATCCCAGTCCTCGTGCTTCCTTTTGGTGGCATGACAGCTAGGCACCCAAAGGGTGTTACAGCTGTGCGATTATTATTTATATGTCGCTTGTTATGGCCAGGAAGGGACTGTTTAGATCACACCTTTTCATCATCATCGTCATCATGGACAGCATAACATTAGTGTTCAAGACTGATGCACCGGTGGCCATACCTTCACGTTCCATCAAGTGTCAGAGCAACGGCTTGCGTAACGACGCCCTACAATCTTGATGTTCATTGAGTTGAGAAGTACGTGTAATTCTGTCGACCGGTTGGTTCCTTTCAACACCCTTACGCAATAGGGTATGCTCCAGAAGTTCGTGAATATCATGCGCTGTTTTTACTCTCATACTTTTGGGCGCGTGAGAGTGTTTGGGTAGCCTGTCACAGTTTCAACAGCTAAGGCCATTGAGCTGCAGTTTCGCCAAGGTTTTTCAATGTTTGGTAGATATGGACTTTGCGTAGTGACTCGCATAATTCTTCTACGAAAAACCCAGCACTAGCTGATCCTGGGCGATCGTTTGGTACTGCCGCCAGGGCTTCATCCAGGGATTATTCAGCATCCCAAACTGCAGTTACTTCAACGCCTGTTGAGAAGGGCGTTGTCTTTTGTGCTGAATTCAAGTGAGCGCATTTCAGAGGCGGGAAGCTGGAAGCTGTGAAGTATTGATGTTCAACACCTGTTTTGACGTCTTTACTTACATCAGATAAATCCCAGGATCTTGATCTGCACAATGAGACTTCTGTTGGAGCTTTGGTACAACTGTTTTCTCCCAGGTTTGTAGTCTACTGCTGTTAGCTACTGACAAGCACTTTTTTCCCGCTGCTTCACTGGGGATCTTGGAGTTTTCGCCTTACTCCTCAAACTTCCATGGTTGTATGACAGCTTGGCCCCAGTGTTATGGAGTGAAGGTGTCTACAAAACTGCAAACCTCGGGGTAGAGCGGTGCCAAGCAAATCCTTCAGGTCTTATTCCTTATCATTCCTTACATTCTGTCCTTAGGCCTCAAGCCACCCCGTTTGTCCTGTCAGTAATTTCTTTTTTGTGTATCAGCGCATTTCAGATGGCGATTTCTCAGTCTCCTGGCTGTGATTCCCCCGGCACAAACACAGAGGTTGTCCTAGCTCGTGAACTTTTGGATTCGCTTATGTCACGCGCGAATGCTCCAATCAGTTATCCTTTCATGGAGGAAGTTGATCCAGACGTTCTCGGACTGAAAGACTACCGCAAGATCGTCAAAGAGCCAATGTGGTTGAAGAAAAGTAAGTAGGCACACGCCTATGCTACCTCTCGTATTGATGCCAATCTAAATTTTCTACGATGAAAAAACCAACTTACTCTCCTCAACGCTTATCCGTCCAACGCTGGTCATTTTATAGTCTAGCTTCTGCCTCCCACCGCAGTAGAACAGATACCAATTGAAATCCAGATGTATTTATCTCCTTCCCTATGGGATGAACCTGAAGGGATTGGTCAAAAATGTCCCCCTATGGGTGTCTTACATGTTGTCATACATGTCTCGAAAGCAACATTCAAGTGACATCTCTCGATGGCCTCCATCTCCCTTCCCTAGGGGAACAATCGTAATTGGATTGTTTTTGTGGTGTATGGAAATTCGGGGCTGCCTGAGTCCCACCTAACTGTGTGCCAATGGAGCTTCGAGAATAATATAATGAAAATAATAGTCTCTCAGCTGGGTCAGTCATGAGTGGAATTTCTGAACCTCCCAGTTGAAAGTGGGATACTTTAACAACCTAAATGATGAAATCTAAACTTCACAAGTTTAGTTATTTTTGAGGTTAGCATTTCATCATCATCATCACCACCATCGACAGCATGACATCAACACTGATGCTTCACTGTCGTAGGTTAGCATTTCGCACCCCATGCAATACTTGAAAACTGGATGTTTGACTGAAATTAGGCCTACGAGTTCACATTTACCTGGAAATTGGTCTTCTACAGGTTTCTGCACCTTGATGCTTTGAATGGCATGAAGGCTGATATTCCATCCTGCTTAGCGAACGAGTTTGAAATTTCAGAGATACATGAATGTTATCTGCATGGAAATTAAGTTCTGGCTGTGACGACCGATCTTGCTGTGTATACTGTCCATAATATCAGTTGGGACTTCCACATCATAACGCTGAGCTGATGCAAGCTTTACCTGACCGTGGGCTCTAAAATAGCATTCTGCGTCCTGCTCCACTTCCGGACGTTGGTGAGTGATGGTCGAGCGATCTACAGGTCAGCAGTGTTAGAACGGTAAGCTCTACAGCATTTCAGGCCGCAGAGCCTGCGGACATCGTCACTTTCTAGGCTCGGGTGGATATAACGGGCTAGTGTGAGTAGACGGAGGGACGAAACGTGCCGCTCCGGTTGTTTTGTACATGTGTGCCCACCACAGAGCGTATGTTTCTCCACGCATACCAAATCTTCGATTTCTGGTTTTTATTTTCTCTTGATGCGAACGTTGGATACTGATTTATTAATCGTATATCAATTGTGAGTAGAAACTCCTGCTGTATTGCCATGCCTTCTGTTGATTATTCTGTTGCTTCGGCAACCCCAATCATTCTGGAAAAGTTTGACCTCTGGTTTTGAATAAAATGACGGGGGTTTTTCTAATGCTTCTTATTCTCCGTGCTAGTGGCTGAGAAATTCGCCAATGGAGTTTATCAGAATATTCGTGAATTCGTCTGTGATTTTCGTCTGATGCTTTTGAACTGTTATCGTTACAACGGTGTTTCCTCACGCATGGGGCGATGTGCAGAGAAGTTGGAGCTACTGTTTGAACAAAAGCTGCAGCTCATGCCTCAGTAAGTGGTGCTTTTTTGTTCAGATTAGTATGCTAAATTTTCAATAGCCGCTCTAGTTGAGGCTTGGTTCACCTGAATATCGGACCAAAATTGAAGGTCCTATTCATGGGTGCAGACCACTGATTGTATCCACCTTGTCCTTGTTCGTGCGATACACAGAACTGAAGTGGAATGTACCCAGAAAAAAACGAGGGTATATGTCGATGTTAGGCGAGTATTTGTGTACACTGTTCATCAAAATAAACATCTTGTGATGTGAAGGTGCGGTGGTTGTTACTTTTGGCCTTCCTTTAGACTCCAGCTATTCAAGGTCATCGCAGTACCAGAAGACAATATCAGGTCTACGAGAGTCAGAAATTGTAGACAGATTAATTAGCCAGCGGATATACACAATGTCCTGAGAGGAACGGTCACATATGCTGAGCTGATCAATGTCTTCCCTAGCCACTCCATTCCCTTCGATACCAGTCATAGCCCTCACATCCGTTTCATCTCTCGTGAACATTCCATTTTGCAGGGAAATACGGACAAAAACTTCCATCCAGGCGACTCTTGGAGGCGGAACAGCGGAAGAGGAATTGTCAGACGCAGGTTAGTTTATTCCACTTTGTCACGGACTCAGCTTGAATTTTATTCCCCTGCTTTCATATTACTCACTAGTAGTTACATTTGTTTTACAAAAAGATAGTTCAGGTTGCAACGGCGATTCTAGTCGCCAACTACTTGACAGCCCGGCGCTCGTTGCAGTGACCCGCAGAACGCTAGACAGTGCTAGGTAGATGATAACTTCGGTAGTTTCTCAAAGCGGATTTCGCTTCATATGAGGAAAATACTTGAATGTAGTTATCTCCCGAAGGTGCTCTTCTGAGGGGAATTTATGGTAGAACGCCTCAGGAGGCGACAACTTAGTCTGAGCACCACTCAAAAGTCTCTGCCAATGTCAAGGCTTGATCAGAACTGTGACCAGCGGTGGTTGTGCAAAAGCTTGCCAGTCTTAGAAACAATTGCCAAAATACACGAGTTCAGCCAGCTGCTCTGTCCCCATTGGCCTGTCAGTGCTCCAGAAGAGACATCTAAGTGCCTAGTGATGCAGATTTTGTGGGATATTCTAGTGACTCTCTACGATCGGTTTTCGGGGGCTAGCTTTCGGTGAATGTGCGAACTTATTTTGTCCAGCTAATGTATGTACGGAAGATTGAGGAAAAAACGACAGGGGCTGCATAAACTGAGTATGTATGATGACTCACTGTGGATAAGCTGCACGACAGTTTTTGTTGCGTCCGTTGGCCGAACAGCCATTTGACGCGTGAAATCTTCAACACACTCTTAAGCTTTGAACGCGACCGGAAGAGGAACCTGTTGGTTCTCGATACTTTCTTGCTAATAAATGTTGCTAGTTTTGATGGTGCTTTTTACCGACTTTTGAAGAAGGCGGCCGACTGATCTTCTTCAAATTATTCTTTTCAATCTTTGTTTCAAAGGAGCATGATCCCCATCTCAATCTCTTCAGTTTTCTAGAGGAAAAAACAACGGTATTCAGTCAGTGTACTACTCTATGGTTCTTGTGCGTTACACCGTTTGATCACGATTGGTTTGTACTTTAGTAGTTTGTGCATGGCAATTGCTAGACACTAACTTGAATGGCCTCCATTGCTTCCAGGGATACCGCGACGTCGAAGTTCCAGTCGACTTTTCTTGGCCGGTGACTCGAGGCAACTGACTCCGATGCGTGCAATCATGGAAGAACTAGAACATACTCTGGAGCCTGGCACTGGTCTCACCGCAGTGCTTGTGACTGCCTCGACGGACCTGTCCAAATTCGCATCGAACAATTTGTTCAATTCCTCAATGCAGTCCTTGTCCACGGCGACAACTGCCGAGGAGCGCGTGGCCATTTTAATCGCTCGCCTTACATATTGGAATATTCGAAGGCAGGACGAGGCGTTGCTCACATCGTGGGACAGTTGGTGGACGGAACAGCAAGGCCCAGAATTAATCGATGTGGCACAAAACACACAAGAAGTTTGTATTTGGTTGAAATTTCCTCGAATAACGTCACTTTGACTATCTTGTGCCAGCACAGATAATCGAGCAGCTGTCTGCCCATCTAATGATACCAGAGAGTCGTCGAAGTCGATTTTGTCCTGACTTTAAAACAAGACAATTTTCAGGACTGGTTTTCATGAAGCCCATATTCTGCACCAATCCATTAGGTTGCTCGCTCGGAGGGTGCCACTAGTTAGGTTACAGAAATCCTCAGTGGTTCGCCACTCCAACTCCCCTTTTATTGGGTTGCCTGTCTATTTTCGACAGTTAGACTGAGCTCCAGAATCAATAGGTGGAATGAGACCCCGCATCGCTGTACTTCCCTCGCCGTATTTCTACCTGTTTGCATGTGAGGTCCAATCTTTTGAGTTTGCTGTGGTAAGATTGAATGAAATAACTCATGCACGGTGTGCAACTGGTTGGCTGCCGAAGCGAACTGTTAAATGTAAATTGAACGAACACGCCCAGTTGGCGAGAGAGTATTCGAATGGTAATATTGTGCTGTGTGAGAGCCACTGTTACCGATGCGAACTCGATGGATATGATCGGTGAGCCAACAAGAGTCATTTAGGGTTTAGCCTGTGCGACGTTGAAAACGATTATGTGCTTGTTCACTCTATACATCTAGGAACTAGTGTGTCATGTTCCCTTCGGTGCATCATTCCACGTGTTAGCTTATTACGGCACTTACTGTCCAGTAGGACCTTTCAAAATGCAACGCATTCTGTCGTGTGAGAAAAAGGGAGACGGTCTGAGAAGCCAATGATCTGACGCGTGCAAGTGCTGTCCATAACCAAACGAACTTGTTAGAGAGCTACACTAAAGGTTGTTAGCTAGAAAGTCTCGTGTATTGTCAAACTGATTGGCTAATTCCAGCGGGGATATTTGTTTGTTCATTGATACTGCTAAGTCACATATCCCAACATAGGTGAAATCACGTAGGTCAGATGCGAACTGGTTAGGTTGTCCAAGTGTACAGACGCTGAACTGCTGCCGATTGGAATGCGTGAGTTATACTCAGCCAGAAGTGATGAATCGGCGCCCATTTATCCAGCACTGGGCAGTCTGCAGCGCTGCCACTGAAAATGGCAAATTCCTCTTGAGAAATAAAGATGTCTGAACGTGCCTGGTCTAAAAGTTGCAATCCGTGATAGATGGTGGTGATCCTTGTTGTGGAAATATCCGAATCTATGACAACCATGGAGTGATCGGTGTGTTATCGGTGACATCGTTCCTGATGGCACCAACCAATGCTCTAGCTACTCATGAGTAGCCCAATTATATAGAAATTCATATGGCATCACGACATGACAGCTTCCCTGGCACTTAGACCAGCGGTCTCGCCCATACCGGCTTACCTTGGTTTCTGAACAGAAACCTAGACATTCCATTGGCCACATTTCGACTACGGCGTCCATCTGCTCACTGCAAGTCCTCTTAAATCGTGGCTTCAGGAAGAGAATACCAGCACCTTTATCGGCTGATCATTTTCTGTGCCAAATAGAGCCTAGAGACTAGACTTCTATACATGCGAATTCAAGTGTTAGTCATACTAGATGAACAAACCCAAGAAAGACCTGTGCCTCCAACCCTGGCGTCTACCGCTTGTTCTCAAACAAATTTATCGAAACAAGCATGTATCACAGGAGAAGTTTTGAGTATGGTTTATATGGTACATATATATATATATATATNATATATATATATATATATATATATATATATATATATGTATATAAGTTCTGACTAGCATGTGTATTCCACTTCGAATGACGCAACAAACAGGACTGAATTTACCCCCGACTAGAGAGTGATCGAAAACTATCGGACGTTAGGCCACCATTAAAAAAATTGATGTGTGAATATATCGGATAATGGAACAATCCGTCATAAGCAAAATGGCGAATCAGATCTGGTACGCCCAACATGGACCAAATGAACGTGTTATCAGGTTGACACGCAATCCTCAGTTTCGAACAAAAATCAATAGATCAGGTTTGGAGTAAATTTGACAGGCATAACGTCATAGGAGGTAACAAAATTTGTACGAACTAATTACCATACCGATCATATCATCAGTGGGTTGAACGGAATCCAGATTGCATGGCTGCTGTCCTTTGATCGTCGTTACCCCACCGCTAATCGAACCGCAACCTACTTATCCTCAAAGCATGCCTTGTGGTCTGTACTATTCGCTCGCGATCGAGTTTTGGAACCGTTCTGGTTTCACTCACACGCGCTGTATACACACACAACCCAAGTTGATTTTGAACACGTTTAATTGGGGTGAGCTTCAGCCTTTCGTCATCTCATATTGTTGGGAACCGAAGTAACATCTGCATCTCTGGAGTAACTTCCTCACGAGCTCATCCTGATTCTGGTACAAACGAATTTTTCATCCGTAAAGCTCCTGTCTCTCGCCTGTTACCTGCATTCTGTTCCCAAGATTTAGCCTCATTGGTCGATGTCACGATGAGAGGCAAAATTTCCGCATTTACGGACTTTCCTGTGTAGCAGAGTAACAATGAGATTCGATACTGTTCAGTTTCAAATGTTGCGAGAGTTCAGATAAAACCAACGGTGAACTTGGTCGATTTTGTTGGGTTTTCCGTACCCTTCTGACGTGCAAGAACACATGACTGCACGATAACTTTTGATGGTTACGTTACCAATGATGATGTTCAACTGAGCCACGGCGAATTCAGACGTTATGATAGTCTGAGAGAGAACCCTTCCTATCAGCATCGACCTCGTGTGCGATCTTTGCCGAGCGAGCGGAGCCATGTACCCATTTCCTCATGGATCTTTCTCTAGCGCGATTGCGCTAGTTGTTGCCCCAGTCGGCATCACGTATGTGCTCACTGGGCCCTTACTTCATATCACACCTGGTCCAAACAAGCTCCGGTTTTCCTCGACAAGATGCTAGGGGGCGTTCTTTTAAGAAATTTAAAACGTTGAGTCCCTTTTATTTATTTTATGAAGCCAGATAGAACAAATATATAGTGGTAAATGTTTTCTCTCCGCCTTGACGGTGACTATTCGAATTCAGCAACCTGATAACTGTGTCAACGGTATATCTGGTCGCAGGTTTGTTGGAAAATAGACGGACTTCGAGTGGCTCCATCTATAGAAATTGCAGAGTATGCATGCGCTTCTTCCCCTTCGTATTCCTGATCAGTATATGGTGGGGACTAATATGCTTCGAGTAGGCGACTTTACGATCGTGTATGTGTGGGTCAGTGGTGGTCACAAAGTTAAGTTCAGTTATTTTACTTATTAAAGGGCAGCAGGTCTCTTCACGTTTCTGTCCGTTGAGAAATATTTGAGGCTGACGATGATAACTCACCTTTGATTCGTGGACAACAAATTAAAGATCCCAAGATTAATGTCTCTCTAATCCGCCTTAGCACGTCACTGGCTGCCAAGATGTTCTTGCATGTAGTATAAACTTGTGAACTGTGCTGCTTGCACCGATTTTCTTGTGCCTTTTAATACCCGGGCATCGTTTACCGACCAACGCTTTTGTTTACGGGCTCGTGCCCCCTTATACTAATTTGGTCTTTTTGTGTTCCCCCGTAGCTTTTGGAGACATACCAGTTTCTCTGGTTGGCTGACCCTTTTCTCGGACTCACCGAATCGCTGGTCTACTTTACTCCCCAACCTCCCGTTATCGAGGTTAATCCTGCCCCTGCCCGCAATCTTGGCTTATTGGATTTAGAGTTCGCACTAACTGTTGCCCCCCGTGCTAGCCTGTTATTGGCTACTTGCATGAGCCACCTACTGGCCACAATCAAAGAACGTGGTCGAATTGTTGCCGTTCTTTCGACTGCCGATGGCCCAACAGGCGATCCTATCCAAGATCCTTCCAATGACAGCAGACGGCTGCGAGGCACCCAGAGCCGCGTTACTTCGTGTCTTTCCCCACTGGAATATGATGTATGGGAACGTCGCCTAGCCGCACGAGTGACCTCTTGGTACCGAGCCCTCTGGGATAAAGGGAAAGGTAACCCGATTTGGGTGAGTCTACAGGTTATTGCTTATGCCTTTCATTCGGTATACGTTCCTGCGTGAAATGCATTGTGGACCTTCGAATTATATGTTTGGAAGAGATTTGTCATGTTTGTCGTTAGTACTATTTCCACATAACTACTACAGAAATAAGACAAAGTTCATGGACTGCCACCCTTTCGTTATCAATCGTATCATTCGTGTACTAGAAGCATTCAATATACACTAAAATGGTTGACAGAACAGATCAGTGAATAAACAACTCAGCTTTATTATTCTATCGTCAAGGCAAACTGATGATACATGTTCAGGTCCTTTGTATGCATGGACTCGGTCGATGCTGATTGATCGACCTGGTATCACCAGTTACCATCAGCTTTTGATTGTCACTTGGGAGTAAAACTGAATAATTTTGTACGACTTGGACGTTTCGCGATCGATAATGCGGGTTTCCTAGCCTGGTCGTGGTCTGTTTCACTCGATCGATCGGTCAGTTGACTCGAGCAGCGCGGCACATGCTTCAAGGCACGTTCACCTAATGTCCGGTCTATTCTGCTGATGGATGCTGATGCAGGTGAGCTGATAAACGTGTCCTGTGTCAAACTGTCCAACTACGACCAACCTGTGTCAGGGCTGTGGCAAGTTGTTCGCTTTTAACTTGTGGTCTGTGAACTGCGTCCCGGTGAGGCAATAAATCTCTCCGGGTAACTGTTAGACACGGCTCGATTTAGCTTAGTGATTAAGGCGCCAGCTTACGGACCAGAAGGTCCATAGTTCGAACCCAACTTCAACATCTGTCTATGCTTGGGCAGCCTAACAGTATCCCAGCCCTCCTGCCTCGCTCCATTGGCAGCTGAACGATTGTCATCATCAGTTCACCCAACTGTGCACTGATGATGTCTCCTCGTATTGTGACGAATAGCTTGCAAGTCAATTGCCAAACTCGGTGAACAGATCAACAGCCATCTGATCAACAACCAATATTATCATTATTAACTGTTAGACATGGTCATCTGCAACGAATTCTCCCTTCTTCTGGAGCGAATCGGGAGCTGATTCCTGTGTCGTGTATGAATAAACTGCGCGCCAGGCCTCTCTCATAACCTATTGGAAACTGGAGTACGTGCTGGCTTTCCGTACACTGTACATTTGAGCGTTTAGCAATACAAACCTGGAGAAATGCGAGACTGTCGTTACTCTCCGTCTCAAGGTTACGGATAATTTAGGACGTGAATGGTTAATGCGGTGGCAAAAGTGTTTAGAGTCGGTGTTTAAGCTATTGTCAACATTCCGTTTTTAAGATAGTTGTGAACCAATTATTTTCAGGTATTCGACTTCCAACCACTCTTGGAAGAGCTTCAGCTGAAACAGGTCCATTGGCTACTATGCCATCAGTCCACTATGGTTACTCGAAATCGGAGGGAGTTCTTTCAGCTCTTTAGGTTAGTCTGGCGATGCAACTACGGAGAGTTGCTTTTTGACCGGGTTTGAGGCCTGTTCTTTCTAGAGGGAAGTCAACGCTGAAAAAGTTCAAACCGAAGCAAGCGTTGTGGTGGGTTTTTTCAAGGGGAGTCCCTGTTTCTCTGTCAAGGAAATGATCCCGGTAGGATAAAGTTCTCGTCACATCTACTGTTTGCGGAAGCAGCCCCCATCAGAACCGAGGAAGAAACATTTATGGTTCCCTAAGTGGCTAGGTTCGCTCTCCAGCAGGGAACACAAATAACGGTAATGCGCGCATACGTAGTCCCTTACGTACTAAACAAATGTCTCACTGAACGGTCGATGTTTTAGGCATCGTTGACACACTAGTCTGCCACACTGCTCTTTCGTGACTGGATATAACTTGAATTAGGTCTAGAATTCACATACAGCATCGTTCTGGAGAATACATAACAGTTACGCTGAGTGCTAACTCGATGATTACCAGGCTTCCAATGGATATATTTCATGGTTCTTGCTTGAGTCCAGCTAAGCGGCACAAAAACTCCTCGTTGTGACTCACCCGGGTGACGAACTAATGACCTTTGTGTTGGCTTATCAGGTTTCACTAGTATGTTGCAGTCCTACATGCATGTGGCCATTGAATATCTTGAACAATTACTTATCCGAACGTAATATTTTCTCATATCGCATCCACAACAGCGGTATAAAACACTTGTATTCGACCCGAATTTTATTAGTGGGGCTCAGAAAGCACATCATACAGATAGTCCCTTCACGAAGACTACTCACGATTGTGTAGGTATTCTGGCATTTTCTAGAGCGTTTAGGAGGACTAGAGCCACCAGAAAACCTATGATATGAAATCTGCACTTGCTCACTGGTGGAAAAAATGGGTTTGGTTTTGAACGTCTCGAACCGGTTTTTGAACCAACGTTCTTCCCAACAGCAAATCTTGAAAAGCTGCTGAAGCGCATTTTCCTCAAATGATCAGTTGAGGTTCATAAGGTTTCAGTGATTTATACCTTTTCCCGGTGCTTAACGGGCCGGTTAGTGGATTGTCAACTCCAAGTGAGATATACAATTTTTTGTCGTATCTTCATTGTAGTTCATCACAAGTGGGTACACATGTTGGGGTAATTGAACTCGTTAGGTCAGCTGTTGAAAATTCATTTCTCTTTAAACTGAGTTAGCCCACTGCTCCAGGTTTGCCAAGCTCGTTGAGAGATATCTGATAGACTTGTCACTCGAAGTCAGTAGCATTGATCGAAAGTCGGTCGGAAACCCTTACACCTACTTGAAGAGTCGCTCCAGAGAGCAACGGAATCTACTGAACTGTTTTTGTTTTATATTACGGTTTAGATCACTTTTTTGAGATGCTTCTACTTTTCTTCACGCATTCAGGCGACCCGTCGTCTTGGATTGCCACCTAAGTTCTTTCACCGCTGCGGGTTTCGACAAAGTCCTTTGGACTCGAAGCGGTTTCATGAGCTCCCCGTGTACATTCGAATCCAGCTGTTTTATGCGCTGTGTGAAACGGTTTTGGTAAGTGAACTTACTCTATGTTTATTTCGGGCTTTACATGCTCTTTTAAGAAAGCCCGCCAACATAATTACATTACTCACCACAAAGATCCGTCCAAGCGATTCACCACTCAGGGTACGAGATTGTTGGGCATTTCTAAAGTGATTTGTACATCTGGTTGTTCGAATGATTCGATCAACTTAACAAAAATCTGTCACGCTAGCAAGCCTGCGCTTTCGATCAGTGGCTCTTGAGGCATGTTCAGTCGTTCCACCTCTTAAGCTCCTCAGTTTGATGTCATATTGTGCTGAGACACCTGACAGATACCGTTTGCCGAGCATCAACGTGCCGTGAGCGATGGTATGCTTTGAGCTTGATTACATGGCTACTTGAGATGCGCGCTCGCTTAATTCAGGTCTGGTTGTACCTACCTCATCTTGTACTTTTTCTTGGTAAGGCCTCTTGGCCTCCGGTTGCTTTCTGCGAACGCCGATTCAGTGAAAAAGTACCGTGTATGATACGTGGAGTCACCGGTTGACACCAGCTCGTGGGGTCAGGTAATACGGCTTTCACGGTGGATAATGTTGGTCGGTTAGCCTCGATTTACCCCGGTTGGTGTCTAGCCGTGATGGCCCTAATTGGTATGGTTTTGTATGCTGTGGGGTCGGTCATTTAAAAGTACGGTTTGTCCAGCGTCAGTAGATCGCAGAAATCGTTCGTAGGCAAACGCCTAGATAATTGATCAAATCCCACAGGGATGTACAACTCAGCATCTTATGCGTGCCAATAGAGGATAGTGCATAGCATGAAAATAACCGATGTTTAGGTCACCCATTGCCTGTCTGCTCTTCTCGTTCTCGTTCAAGAAAATGTAAGTTCAGACTCCAAATGCAGTCAGTAATGATTCGTCATTTTTACGTGCTAATGAAGATGTGCATTTTCTCCATTTGTTATTTGCCCTGGGGATTTCTTGTTTTCAGCTTTTGTTTTGTGGGTACCTTGAATATGGGCTTATCGGTGGAGTTGTAGGCTCTTTTGGAAGTCAACCGTTTGGGGCCTCCCATCAGTTTGGGGACGCTGGTTCGCCAAAGGGCCATTCGACTGATTACCGTACCTGGAAAGCTATTATCCCGCATTTCTTGCTTTTGGTATTCCGAACTTTAACCGCAGTGCGTTTGACTTATGTCCGTCTTATCTAGACCGATTAATTTTGTTCAGTCTGTATACATGACTGCGTGCATACCTACCGGCCATTCGGTCGAGCAATAAGTTAAGTGATAGTAATGAATCAGTGGTGACGGAAAGCTGTCATCCATGGAAGTGCCATAGCCCCATCCTTAGGAGCACGCCAGGCCGCTCCAGGCTTCTAAGTTGGGTTACGAGTTTACATCCTGACTACGGCAGATACACGTCGTGCGCTGAAGAGCGGATTGAGGAAAAAACTTAACAACCGTACTTGTAATTTGTGGCATGCTGTTTCTCTTATTTTTACCGGCCTCCCGTAATTTTGCGTTTGTGCAACTGGAAATAGTCAGTTGGCTGTCTCGCGTGTTGCGCACTACTCTCACACTTGGTTAGTAACACAAAATGATATATCAGAATGAGAGCTCGAGATAGCAAAGCGGTTAAGGTGCGAACTTGCTGACACGAAGATTCGTGGTTCGAACCCAACCCCACCATCTCAATCGCTCCTAAGATTGGGTGACCTGGCTGCATCTCATGCCTCGTGTTTTCTTCTGGTTGCAGGACAGCTAGGCATCGAAAGGGTGTTACAGTCCAATCTGTAAAACGTCTTCCCTGGGAGACGGTTTGCGGCCCACAGCGCGGTAATCTTCAGGTCACTTGTGCCGATAGACGGCCGATGTATAATTTGACTAGTCGTGACTAGTCAGGTTGCTCACCGGAATCCCGGCCGCTAGCACAAATAATATCTTACAAGCTGGTCGCCTTTTTTGTATAAAGTTCGACTTCATTTACTACATTATTCACTTTTCGATCCGAAACCAACTACGCGTTTCTTCCACCTGTGTTTTCTTTAGATCTAAATTTGACCAGTGGGTCTTATTGTTTGAACTCCAACTGTTCATTTCAGCGCAGTTTTGATAACTTGCGGCTTTCAATGGAGCGAGATGCTGGGTGGGAAGCAGCGGCACCCGTTCTCCTTGGTGAAGATATATTTTCCAGTGTGACCTACATCCACTTTCCTGGCATGCTCGACTCCACCGCGGCCACATTGAATCGAGTCTACCGAGTCTCTCGTTTAAAATCCGGACCGGTCGATTTACAGCAACAAAGCAATAAGTCATCACCTTCGCCTGCAACAGAATTGGAACCAGTTGCTTCTGAGAAATCCGGCTTCGACTCTTCCACTACGGAACCACTTACAGTGTGCAAGGTTGAACACCAAGCTTCTTCCTCGTCCTCTGAAGAGCCGGTTGAAATTGCAGTGCCTACCCGAGCCACCAGAGGCAAGCGTTCACGGAAGCGCAAGTTTACTCATAAGAAAAACCATTCCCAGTTGGAAAGCTCAGCCGCTGAACATAACCGCCTAATTGCCGAATATGGTATAGATGTTCCGGGCCCGGTCGGACGTTTACCTCGATGGATTGATCCGTCCCTTGCGCGTTCCACTTGCCGAAGACTGCATGGCATTGCAGGTCAGCTGAAAGCCCTACAATCACTTGGTGGTGCAACTCAGGAGAAGTCTCGTGGACGCAAGACTTCACTTCTTTCCTTCACAACCTCTTTGCTCGAACGGACTTTCAACGCCCACGGCACTGGTAGTGAATTGTGGTCCAAGTCATCAGGGCCAATATTTCTCACCGCATTTCATAGACTAGACAGTCGAAAAGTGGCGGAATTAACGGCGGAAGAGCCTGCATTGGTGCCATCCCCTTTCGGAACGTTATGTGGCATGTCTCGTCGTTATCTTTCAATGCAACTCAGTCGAAGCTGTAAGTTTTTCGGCCAATTTGTGACTGTTTTATTCCTCACAACACTTTACTACGTTGAAATTGACAACCTAGAGGAAGATGAGTCTTTATCTGAGTTCCCTATGACCATGCACACGTCCCTATCAGAGTTTTGGACACATGTCTGGTTGGCATCGAAGGCCACCCGCGGTCTTGTCACTCCAGGTAATCCGTATAAGTGACCCACGATTCTAGTATTCCTGGATTTCCGAGGCGCATTCGACTCGGTTGACCGGTCTGTTCTTCTTGAGACGCTTGCCCACCAAGGAATGCCCCGGAA
>NW_008751914.1:406042-418213 GCF_000715545.1 Opisthorchis viverrini
TGTTGTCAGTTTCTATCCAGATTGCCTGAGGGAATGTCTGGAGGTGTAGGCACCTCGGAATGATTGTGTTAAGCTAGCATTAAGTCCCCCGTCCACCTTTACTCTTTTCTTTACAATAAGGCTTTCAAATAAGTCATGGTTGTACGGCAGTGAATCATCGGTGTTGAATACTGATGTAATGCTGTCGATGTTGATGATCATGATCATGAGCACGTGGACGCACCAGAACACGTCCATCACACGGCTTAGTCGATCATCTCAACCTACGTTACCGCGCACTTTCTCATCCTGCCGCCAAACTATACTTTTTTATTAGAGATCACTGCTCGGAGAAAAAAACACCTCCATATTCCCCGCTGAAAACCAATAGCCGTTGTTGTGTGATGAGCTCGGGTATAGTCTGGTCAACTGTGTTGGTAAATGAAGCCTGTTGCCTACCTCCCGGTTTTCTCCCATGAACAATTAGCCATCGAGACATGCCTGGCCATCGACCCTTTATCAATGACCATCGGCTAATTTCAGCGGCGAGCATTGCAGTTGCATGGAGGGCCTTTACGTCCGACATTGCAGACCTCCGCACCTCTTAAAAAACTCTACCGTATTGTATACAGGTCCTTTATGAAATTATGCAGTAAGGTACAGTCGACCGGCTGACTGAAAGGCACACAGTGTGGCTTACGTTGGGTCAATCTGTTATAGGGTGTGAGGCACATGCTTTGGCTAGCTTCAGGGATTTAGAAATACAGGGCTGCAGAGGACCGTCAACAGAAGTTCTAAAATGGGGAGTGGACCAGAACAGGTCACCTTAGGGACATGCAAGCAGCCTCCGTGTGCGTACTAGAAGTGCGTGGTCTATGTGAATCTTTGTGACTGCTTCGATTGGTGACAAATGCAGTCCTGGCCTCTGTCTGGGATGCATCAGCCAGCGAAAGGACATTCAGTCCCCGTAGCATCCGTTAGCCAGCCGAATGTGGACAACCTTGGCACATTATTTCGGTTGATGAAAAGTGCTTCCTAATGGGCTTGTGGGCTAGTTAATCACCAACATCCAATAAATGATTTGCACACTAATTGCTGTGAACGGGAGATGCAGCTGAGTTTTGAGTGAATCTTTCGTTTGTGTTGTTATCCAACTGAATTCACCGGTGATTTCGCCTGGGTCTGTACTTAGGATACTCTGGTATTTCCCCCATTAGCAATACAACACCTCACGTCGGTGTCCTGCAAAGGATTTACAGAACCTGATGTATTTGGAACAAGCTCGTTAGACAGTTCCTCGACAACCTATGACCTTTGTAAAGTTCTGGATGACCAGTGAAAAATTTTTCAGTAACTTCTCAGCAAGCGATAAAACAGGCGATTCCGAAGTGCTTTTTAGTTGTTGAGGTATCATCGTATTTACACATTACTAGTTTCGGGACAGTTTTGCAATGACGGACACGCCTTAGCAGCAGTCAGGCATCAGTTGTATGAACCATCGAGTACTGATCTTTCTGGGATACCTGAATGGCCTGTAATATCATCACACTTTCTACCTCGGTGGGTTTCTCGAAACTACACCAATCAAGCGCTTTTCACTCAACAACTGAGATTTCTCAGAAAATCTGAGGTCGCTCGGTATTGCTTTCTGATAATTCTGTCGGCTGATCCTTGTTTCATGTAACCAAACCCACTAGGACTAAGTCTCTGCGACAGTGCCTGATACTGAGACCCCTACATACGGTGTATCTTAGCCATTTTTGGTCGGAAAAGTTCTTCGTATACGGTTGTGCTCTTCTCAGAGCCTCGGAACCGTCTTGAAGAAACTGGACCTTGTCGGTGTGTGACAGTTTGCGTATTCCGACAACCCATTAAGTCATACTGGAGGTTGCCGTTGTAGCCTCCACATTTTTTTTCTACAAGGTTGGTGAACGGATAGAGGTCTGACAATCTCAGTTTTCTGACCGTTCAGACTGGGAGCTGTAACGAGTGTGGCAACCTCTTACTTAAAAGATAGTCTGTTTTTCGGTCAGGCAGTATATTAGAACTGCACAAACGAAATTTCGTTGGTAGCCTTAGGAGATTTTGGATTTCGCAATGGAGATTTCTTCCCGAAAGTGAAGTCAATGTACGCTAAAAATCCGAGGAGCACTGTACAACTGTTTCACCCTTATTGGCAATCATCAATAGTGTGCATCTTATGAAAATCCAAAGGGTTTCGCACCCGCGACCTTCCGGCCTTGGGCACTCACCCGTTCAACAACGGGTGGCTGATCAGCGGTGTGACTGACTCATACAAACGAACGAAACCACTTTCATGCCATATCGGCCATCGCGTGGTGATATCCGCCGGATAGCCCTAGTCGCTGCCTACGACAGGGCGGATAAGCCACAAATGTGGCTGCCGGCGGCCCCTGCCTTACTTCATTGTTCTCCCACATCAGTCACTTCTCTATAGCTCCCAGCGATAATTACGTCAGTGAGCCACCCACTCAACCCACACGATTGATTATGAACTCCAAATGAGCGCTTTGCTCGATTGGCTACCTGACTAGTGCAGCCTGACTGTCCAGATCCGTGAGAACTGACACTGGTCGAAATGCTGGTCGCCCCCATTTATAGTGTCCACTTATGCACCAACCATTTATAACTCAGATCCGGTGAAAGATAATCTCCATATGGAATTAACCACCTTGTCCGCCACAGTGAGCTCATACGTAGTTGCAACGACTGGAGCCTTCAACGTACAGGTAGGAGACCTTAGTTTGGATTAAAACCCGATGTTAATGGCGAGCGCTTATACCGACCACTCGTTGTCTCTCTCCTGTGTTTAGCTTCATTGTGTGTGTTAGTTGATTCCGGTTATTACTGAGGAACCATGGCGGTAAAATGTTTGTCTATCCGCTGGGCTTGGCAGTTTGATTGCACACGTTTCGTCACCTATCGAAGTGAGACTGTCAGTGTGAGGATGGGTAACGATAAGAGTTTGGTGTGTGATTTTAACCCTGAGAAGGTGGATCATTGGCAAAAATGACCGAAATGGGGATTTTTGTCTTTTCCGATGAAAGAATGCTCTTCAAATGATTAGTTATCACATGTGTTGTACAGCATCATATGTGACGGTGGTTTTAAAACTTGCTGGATTCATGGTTCGAACTCGAGTTTCCCGCAAAACATCAGTCGAAGGCCGAGGTGTGAGCGGCAGCCATCTTTAGGGAGCTTCAGCTAGTTTTTTTCGGGCACGGCTATTTCCTGGGATTGCGACATTGAACTGAGTGGCTACTAAATCGCATATGTGACTACTAGGAATGCTGTTTGAATCCCAGTTTTGGTGGCACTGATTATTTTAGTCACTTGAGATGCTATGAGACGTGTCATTCATCAAACTTGGGAAGAGTGGCTCATTCTCGAGCAAAAAATGGCCATCACCCATTGCCTGTTGTACACTGGCTCTTCACTATTGATAGATCCCACTAATTCAGCATTTTTCAAACTAAGATTCTTGACTCTAACTTGAAATGTCTGTTCATTTACCAATATGCTTTTACATAAGCAAAAAAAGGTTAATTCGATAATACCCAGGACTGAAGAAGTACTTCCTTTGGGTAACGGGAAAACGTGTGAGCATTTATTGTATAGACTGTATGGTCGTGAACAGCAGTACACAATGACATTCCTTTCGTTCCACTGGAATGCTTTTGAGGTGATTCATCAGCTAACAGTCCTACTGTTGTTGCGAAAAAATCCACAGTGTCACTTTTGAGTATGTCGTTTGCAATGAATGCACTTTCCAGTTTTCACTTACGCTTTATTCTATTTCTTCTCGCAATAACAATCCTTTGCTGCGATAGTTTGAGATTCTCAAGAGGATCACGTGCTTTCGGCAGCAAATGTTGCACTCATCGAAATCTGTTAGCTTGGGGATCATGCGGTGTTTGTTCCGAACTAGTCGACGGGCTCATTGTCCGTGGTCAATAGCCGGGAACTCTTAACCAACCAAAGGGTTAGGTAACCAACCTATCTACGCCTATCCTGGCAATACTAAGGACCTCGTGCAGCACATCATCGCTGTGGATATTCTTTTGGCGTTTGAGTCCATGACTTGAGAATTTTCAGGTTGTCTGCGAGGATCGATGACTACTGAGATGAAACGACCTTACTACTCACCAAGAGGCGGGACAGAATCACATCTAGATCGGTTGGCTATTGCGCATGTGCATTGTATGGCTATCGAACTAGGGTGTTGCGCTGTCTTAGAGCCCGGAGACAGTGGAGAGTGATCATGAGGTAACAGTGCCCTGGCTAGGTTTGCTTTTGGGTGTGGTGAAGGTGGTGCGGAAAACCCATCCCATGCAAACAGCCTGGAACAACGTCTAACCCCAATGGCATATTTGCATTCCAGGAGCCACAGTGCAGCATGCGTTCGCCGGTTGGTACCAGAGAGAGTCTTACTTTAGTCCGGTACGACCTATGTAGAAAGCTTTGTTTAGCAGAGGCCCTACACTTTTTGCACTTTTGCAAACTACGTATCTAACATAGGGTGAACTGTGTACCAGTAACCGAGTGGAAGTCCCTTCGTACATTCTTACGGCTTGTGTGGCATCCAAGGTCGGCCGGTCTTTCCGCGCCACCATAGTTCCCCATTGTTTACCCTTTGAAGAGTTGTGGTTTAAATAAGCTTTGGGATCGATTTTGGAAGATAGACTAGGCAGTACTTTTTGAGGGCTTCTCATTTTCAAGTTACCAAGCTCACCATGATATGTTTCGCTCAGGAAGAAAAGAGAGCTTTTTCTCAACCTTGGGTTTTTCACTGAATGGTTTCTGTCTTCCTCAACACCATACTGACCATTTAACTGGTGATTGTAACATCTCACCTTAGATTATGGTCCTGGAATGCGGAATTCAAAGTCCAACAGTTCTCGTCGTATGCGTGCTCGAGCCAGAGCGAAAAAGTTACGTGAGACAACGGCTGCAATGTCAGAGCAGGATGAACTGGCCTCGTCTACTGCAGATGCAGATGATGCAGACAATTCTGCCAGCTCTCTATCCTCATCTTCCACTGACGAAGACCGTCAAACAGGAGACGAAGGAGAGGAAGGTGAAGACGAAAAACCGCCGAGTCACGCGAACGAGGTTGACGACCTTAATAAGCCACAGCAAGCACAAGATGTGTCGACAACTTGTGTGTGTGACGCAGATAACCAATCTAAACATGAGGTAAACCCTTTCCTTATTTAAACCTTTTGCTCTTCCAAAACCGCGTGTCCAATTGTCCGCTTTCAACCGTCCTTATCCGCCTGGTTTATCAGAATAACGAACAAGACACTTCTCCGTCTGGTGCTGACTCCAATCCAACGGGTCAAGTTGATAAAGTTGAGGAAACCGGAGATACTCCAATGTCTGAAGTGGAATCGGGCCCGAAGTCTGCTGAGGAGACGGCTGATCCCGAAGAGCCTATGGTCACAGTAAGTCAATTTGGTCCAGTATTGTGTTTCACTTGAACGAATGTATTCATGAATGCAAATCGGGGTTTTCACATGCAATTTACACAGAAAGCTTCCTTCCGGTTATGCAGAATGTACGTCACACATGACCGGCCTTACTTTTGCAGCTGTGGCCTTGGCCACACCAGATCTTTCCTCATACTCCTTGTAACATGTTTTGGTTTTGAGTGGTCGGAGTCTATTTGATACTGACGACGCGTTTTGCCCTCCTCCGCTCTCACCATTTACAGAAAACAGAACATTCAGCTGGTGACCATCGAAACGGTATTTTAACTATACTGCCAGGTGGTTGATCACACGTGTGCATGCCATGTTTGAGGGCTAGGTTCAATCTCCTATCAAGTGCAGCCATCAAATGGTGACCAGTTGCAGAAAATCCCACTTACGACCTTTTCCACTCTTAGCGGCGTTGATCTAGTATATAGATTATACGGTTGATCACGTGATCTACCAGTTAGCAGCCGTCACAGCCTTATCGTCGGTCGCTGTTCGAATAGGAACAGTCGGATGTACCAGTCGTATGTACATCACCATATGACGGCTGTCTCTTATGGGAGAGCCATGCCTGGTAAGGGCAGTTCGACAGTGCCAACTAAAATTGGTTTCCTTCAAGAACTGATGTTTTTGGAGGGGGATATCTCTCGTTCAAACCGATAACACAGCGTTCAAACACGGATTGACTAATCACATCAAGTTCCTAGAGGGTCGGGATGTGGTATTCTCCAGGACGAAAAGGTGATATACTTCCAGAACACTGTTCAACTCGGACATGGCGGTCGTCTATCTACACTTTGCTGCTTGCATGTGATATATCGATTTTACTTGCTCTTTTTTGCAGCAACCCGATCGGCATGAATTCTCGCTGATTGCGTGGGACACTAAAAGCCTAAAAGAACTATTGTCTGAACTTCGAACCTTGTTGGAGCGTGCACAAAGAAGACTTTCTGATCCGAATCCAAGTGACTGTTCTCCAACTCAAAAGGAAGAAGATGGCACACCTTCCGTGGATGCTTTCCGTTTGGAAGCCAGTGACAGTTTTTCTTCGGTTACAGATGTAGAAGATGGACCAGACAAGGTACTTTTGGTTCTCCTTGATAAATCATTTGACTAATAAGCGTGATTAAAACTCAGTTGTGGATAAGTTTCTCACCTTTTGGGTAACTGGGAAGGCGCTATCCCCCCATTCCAATCGATCTTATTAATTTTCTTGAAGTTTTGAAAATTGTCTGTGCAGAAATCTCCCTCCCATTGAATCCACCGATAAAGAAACACCTTTAGCGACGGTGCTCTCCTCCCTTAGGAGACTTCTAAGTTCCCCGGTATGTTGGCTGTACGGACTGCAGTTGGCTACATGTGTTAACGAGCGCATCCTTCCCACATGTCAGCTTATCAGCCTTTCACTTCTCGTGAGAGAGTATGCATCAGTTGCGTTTGTGTTTGGAATCTACCTATTAGCTTAGTTTGGATGCACCGATTCGAATTCTTCATGTCCTCTAAGCTATGCTTTGGGAATTACGTCATAGAACAGGGCGAGATGGCCCAAGTGGTTGGAGCACGAATTTACTGACCGGAAGGTACGTGGTTCGAACCCGACCTCTGCCTCTCGACTTCCCCTGTCTAGGCTTGGGCAACCTGGCAGTATCCCAGCCCTCGTGCTTCCTTCGGGTAGCGTGGCAGTTAGGCACCGGAAGGGTGCTACAGCTGAACTGAACTTACGTCATAGAACGTTGGATAGTTCCTGTACAATTCTTCCCCATACTGTACAAAAAGAAACGTAGATTCTTTATTATTTGTATCCTATGGGTATTTGGAAATGATCTTCTTGATGTTGACACAATTACCATATTCGATGCGTGTATTGACAACTGATTGGCTAGCAGCTGGAAATCACCTACTTCAACTCGCTGTATGCACCCACGCGTTTATTTGTATAAAACATTTAAGTGTTTCCGTATTATTTCTTCGGTCACCTCCTGACGTGGTCATATATTCCTTCATCATTCATCACAATTAGGACTACAGGTCTAAGCGTCAAGTAGTTGGCCGTCGCGAGCATCATTCATTTGGCCGACTACGCCGCGGTATTCAAATGCTGAAACAGCTTATTCGAAATCTGGAACAATTGGAAACGTCCATGCGGAGTCGTCATAATGAGTGTGAAGATGCCCAGAGATTAGCTCGACTGCGGTTACGAAAGGACGTTGCTGTGTGGCAAGCCAAAGAGGTTAGTTATACACAAAAGTGTAATCACGCTATCGACATTCATTTGTCACTTGTCTTGTCCCATGTTCTTTCTTCATAAAGATCACTAATTGTGCTCACGAACTGGTTTCCGGCTACGGTGTGATTTTTTCTTTTTGCTTATGACCGCGTGGGTGCGTGACTAGCACACGTACCGTAGAAGTTGTTCAATACGTTCAACGCTACTTATATTTAATCCTCTTCATGGGTTGCACTACCTTGTCCAGTTCTGGCGGGGACGTTATAGAGAATCGTCTACTGCCCCGATCGGCTGATCCGCAATTACTAGGTTAGGGTTTGAGCCCATCCAGCCTTGCAGATGTGAAGCGCATGCCAAACCGTGATGCAGAATTATTTGGATTTAGTATTGTTTGCATCAAATCCAAGAAGAGCTATATCATCTGCGTACTCGACATCTGTGAATGGACGCCCCGGTAGTACTTCTACCCCACAGGCATTAGAGACTGATAGTGAGTCTTCCATAATCGTATCAATGACGAAGTTGAAGAGTAATAGCCTGACACCACTTGATGTGGTGAACTCAGAAGAGAGCTTCCCTTAGACCTTCACATGTCTTTGGGAGTTGGCATACGGCGCCTTAAGGAGGGTCAGGAATTTATGGGGGAACCTTTGCTTCATAAACACTGTCATAGGGCCTGACGGTCCACACAGTTGCAGGCAGTTTTTAAGTCAAGGAACACAACCATTGTTGGTTGTCGGAAGCAGTGTCACTGTTCCAGAATCTGTCGAAGGGTGAAGATGTGATCAGTACATCTTTACAGGACGGAACCCAGCTTGGTTTTCACGGATCTCTCTCCCTGAGTTCAGCCAACCTTCGAAGGATAAGGCCAGAGGGGACCTTTGATGGCGCAACTAGTAGGCTGACGTCACGGTGGCCTTCATACAGCGTTCGCGTACCATTTTTGAAGTAGGGGATAATTGTCGACAAGCCCCACTCCTCAGACACCTCTTCGTCCCATATGGCACCAATAAGCTTTGTTGAATGGGTCACCAGGGATTTTCCGCCATCTTTGAAGAGGCCTGGATACAGACCGTCCGGTCCTGGTGCCTTCTCATGTTTTAGCACGGATATTTTGTACTGTATTNGGAAGGTCCGTGGTTCGAACCCGACCTCTGCCTCTCGACTTCCCCTGTCTAGGCTTGGGCAACCTGGCAGTATCCCAGCCCTCGTGCTTCCTTCGGGTAGCGTGGCAGTTAGGCACCGGAAGGGTGCTACAGCTGAACTGAACTTACGTCATAGAACGTTGGATAGTTCCTGTACAATTCTTCCCCATACTGTACAAAAAGAAACGTAGATTCTTTATTATTTGTATCCTATGGGTATTTGGAAATGATCTTCTTGATGTTGACACAATTACCATATTCGATGCGTGTATTGACAACTGATTGGCTAGCAGCTGGAAATCACCTACTTCAACTCGCTGTATGCACCCACGCGTTTATTTGTATAAAACATTTAAGTGTTTCCGTATTATTTCTTCGGTCACCTCCTGACGTGGTCATATATTCCTTCATCATTCATCACAATTAGGACTACAGGTCTAAGCGTCAAGTAGTTGGCCGTCGCGAGCATCATTCATTTGGCCGACTACGCCGCGGTATTCAAATGCTGAAACAGCTTATTCGAAATCTGGAACAATTGGAAACGTCCATGCGGAGTCGTCATAATGAGTGTGAAGATGCCCAGAGATTAGCTCGACTGCGGTTACGAAAGGACGTTGCTGTGTGGCAAGCCAAAGAGGTTAGTTATACACAAAAGTGTAATCACGCTATCGACATTCATTTGTCACTTGTCTTGTCCCATGTTCTTTCTTCATAAAGATCACTAATTGTGCTCACGAACTGGTTTCCGGCTACGGTGTGATTTTTTCTTTTTGCTTATGACCGCGTGGGTGCGTGACTAGCATACGTACCGTAGAAGTTGTTCAATACGTTCAACGCTACTTATATTTAATCCTCTTCATGGGTTGCACTACCTTGTCCAGTTCTGGCGGGGACGTTATAGAGAATCGTCTACTGCCCCGATCGGCTGATCCGCAATTACTAGGTTAGGGTTTGAGCCCATCCAGCCTTGCAGATGTGAAGCGCATGCCAAACCGTGATGCAGAATTATTTGGATTTAGTATTGTTTGCATCAAATCCAAGAAGAGCTATATCATCTGCGTACTCGACATCTGTGAATGGACGCCCCGGTAGTACTTCTACCCCACAGGCATTAGAGACTGATAGTGAGTCTTCCATAATCGTATCAATGACGAAGTTGAAGAGTAATGGCCTGACACCACTTGATGTGGTGAACTCAGAAGAGAGCTTCCCTTAGACCTTCACATGTCTTTGGGAGTTGGCATACGGCGCCTTAAGGAGGGTCAGGAATTTATGGGGGAACCTTTGCTTCATAAACACTGTCATAGGGCCTGACGGTCCACACAGTTGCAGGCAGTTTTTAAGTCAAGGAACACAACCATTGTTGGTTGTCGGAAGCAGTGTCACTGTTCCAGAATCTGTCGAAGGGTGAAGATGTGATCAGTACATCTTTACAGGACGGAACCCAGCTTGGTTTTCACGGATCTCTCTCCCTGAGTTCAGCCAACCTTCGAAGGATAAGGCCAGAGGGGACCTTTGATGGCGCAACTAGTAGGCTGACGTCACGGTGGCCTTCATACAGCGTTCGCGTACCATTTTTGAAGTAGGGGATAATTGTCGACAAGCCCCACTCCTCAGACACCTCTTCGTCCCATATGGCACCAATAAGCTTTGTTGAATGGGTCACCAGGGATTTTCCGCCATCTTTGAAGAGGCCTGGATACAGACCGTCCGGTCCTGGTGCCTTCTCATGTTTTAGTACGGATATTTTGTACTGTATTTCCTCTTCCGACGTGGTGCCACGTGATGCAACTGGGTCTACGGTTGATTTGCAGTTGGTGGTCGCCAAGTAACGCGACGCGAACGTTTATGTTCAAAGTTCGTACTTGTCAGGAACAGTTCATGGCCAGCACACAACTGAACGAGTTGATCTCCATTGTCTGTGCGGTGAGCATCGACTCTGAATCGACCACCCAAATGTGATCCCAATGAGCTAAGAGGGCCTACTTGAGCATTCATATCGCCCACAAGTATCACAATATCAGTGTTTCTGACTTGACGAATGAGCCCGGTTAGGTCTCGATAGAAAGTATCCTCAGTATCAGAACTGTAATCCGTTGGAGCATAAGCCGACACTACAAACAGGCACCGCCTTTTATGCGGAGAAGCATTGAGCTTGATTGAGCTGGAGAGACGTACGGCGCAAAGACGACCGTTTACTAGGATCAATCCAGCAAAGCGCATTCACCTCTGTGGCCGAGTGCAACTCCCACGACGTATATTCCACGAGTCATCGCTTCTGAGTCACCGGACACACGGAGGCAGAAGTGTGAAGCAGCTGAGATGCATAACAGCGTTTGAGTCTTGTATGTGTGTTTCAGAGACACAGCTTACATCAATTTTAAGGGAGTATATAATTTTAGCGATCACTGTCTGTTGGGCAGTATGACAAAGGGTACGGACGTTGAAAGGTGTCATTTTTTTGGTTAGTAGGCATTGGGGAGGATAAGGCCTTTCGGTATGATAAATGACAGTCAAGAGTAACGTCTACTTTTGTGATGAGAAGGGGTTGGGGAGGGACATCAGTGGACACAGAACTGTGCGGGCAAGTGATACTTCCCGGTTGCCCATGCCGAGGGAGGGGGTTTAGTTGAGGCACTCCACATTGAGTCTTTGACTCAAAAGTCTGACCCGCGAGGCAGCAGATAATAGGGACTCCTCACGGGACCCTGCCCGGACCCAGTGACTCAATAGTCTGACCTGCTCGGCTGCAGGGAGTTGGCTTAATCAGAAGGCGCTAGGAGTAAGACGTTAATGTCTCACTCCTGGTGGGGCTGCGCGCCGCAGGTGTCTTTTGAGCAGCACCGGACCGTATTGAATAATGAGCCGGCGGTGACTTTCAAACTTTGGGCGATTTGAGTGTGCGGTTATTAGGGCTGACCTTTTCTAACCCGTCCTTCCTTGAGACAGCATCGCTGCTTCCATGAATATGGATATTCTAGTCACCTGAGCGAAACACCTTGTGGAACGAAGTTGCAGCTTCTGTAATCCACGGGATCATTTTAGCACTCAAGGCCGACCACCATGTCAAGGTAGCAGCTTTAGTTCGAACTATTGTGACGTAAGCGGATACGATAAACAAGCGAAGATCAATTAACCATTGGTGGGATTTCTCGGGTTCTGCTAGGCGAACTGCATGAGGCTGACCATCAGCGGGTATCCAATCAATTCAGAATCCTTCTGCCTGTATTTCTCGGGGCTAGGCGAACTGCATGAGGCTGACCATCAGCGGGTATCCAATCAATTCAGAATCCTTCTGCCTGGGGACTTAGACCGGCCGGCA
>NW_008751914.1:422496-465173 GCF_000715545.1 Opisthorchis viverrini
GGTATCCAATCACTTCAGAATCCTTCTGCCTGGGGACCTAGACCGGCACTGGTCATTTCATAGCCTGAATGTATATATATATATATATATATATATATATATATACTTTTTGCTTCTTTGTTGCTTGTTTGGAATTGTCTTTGGTGATATAGTCCACTATAGTGTGCTCATTTTTTCTTTTCTAGGATGAGCGAGTCCGAAAGGAAGCAGAGGCAGCAAGATTAGAAGAACAAAAGCAGCAACAGTCTGCCGTAGCCACCGCACATGAGTTAGCCAAAGAACGGGCTGAACGGCTTCAGCGACGCGAAATGCTTCGATCTATAGAATACGGGGCTTCCAGTGACCTGGACGGTGAGGGTGATGTCGGATCTCGCAATTCGTCGCCCGATTATCGCCCTCCGGGATTTTCCGCAAGGACCGCTCAGGGCACTGTGAAGCCTCCTACGTTTCAAGAGCCAGTCACATCGCCACGATTATCCTCAACTGCATTCAGTTGTAGATTTGACAAAACCGGTTCTCCAAAGATGCCTATTCCGCGGACGGGAGCCGCATTACCTCAACCATTGAATCACATTGCGATCGGTGGTGTCCGACCACTGAACGGACCGTCGAACATTTTTCAGCCGAGAGTTTCCCCTTTTAGTCGTGTCACCATCGCTTCTCCCCATCCTACATTTGGTGTTCGGTTTACTGGTATCACTCCTACGCGTCCATTGCCCGCTCCCCACTCAGCGACCAGGCAATCAACTATAACGGTTGCTGGGCCCATGGCTCAGACAAACTCGCCAGTTACCTCTTCGAACGCTCCACCGCTGTCAACACCGGCATCCGTCACCAATACACATTGGAGCAATTCCATTCCCTCAGCGAATCACGTTTCCCAGTCCCCATCTGTCCGACCCATCCCACCACCACGCAAAATCTATCGCGTCTACGATACCCTTTTCACCGAGAATGCAACCCCAGTTCGTATCAATCCTGATGGCACACTCCATTCTCTCCCCCTGGACTCAATTCCCGCTCATCATCGACAAGTTGCTGTTCAAATGATAGCCCGGTACAAGCAGCATGCAGCAGCAGGACTAGCTCCAGCCACCACACCTAAACGTGTTTCAGTCACCACTGGCGAACCAGACCCAACTTGAATCCAACTTGTTCGAATACTTAGTTCGTCTGGTCCACCGCTTTCCAGCTTTTCGTACCGTTAGATATTCGTATCTATTGCATTTTTATCGACCACATCCTCACGTTCGGATCCCAGACTGACTTTTAACGAATGTGCGGTTCATCAAATGTTGTCTCTGTGCACTTGGATGCATTTAAACAAAAACAGGATTTCTCCTTTTTCATTTTACTTACTGATGATGTTTAGTTGTATATACAACAAATTGTTTTTGACCAGGGCTTTATTGTGTCCTTATTGGCTGTTTTTTGGCAATCGGGCGATGTGCGGAGTTAAGTGTAGTTTACTTCCGTTTTTTAACGTCCTTCGTTTTTCCGGAGAAAAAGCGACATGAGTTGGTGAT
Source organism: Opisthorchis viverrini (assembly GCF_000715545.1). Taxonomy (NCBI): domain Eukaryota; kingdom Metazoa; phylum Platyhelminthes; class Trematoda; order Opisthorchiida; family Opisthorchiidae; genus Opisthorchis; species Opisthorchis viverrini. The sequence continues at coordinate 424,023 of NW_008751914.1, forward strand.
GTTAAATAGAGACAGCGTGTGGAATCTGTCGGTAGTTTTTGTGCAATTAGAAAAAAAGGACATATAGTTTCATGGAAGGCATTTTATCGGCTATAACTTACCGTATGCCGTAAGCATCTCTTGTCATGGAACGTCCTTGAACGGACCACTCATCTCCAAATGATTCAGAATTTTTTGGAAAACGGTAAGTACGTTTCGTAAGATGTCCTCGACCGTTTATCGTGTGGTTTGAATTTGGCAGTTATTCCTTATTTGTTTTCTAGTGCTGAAGCAATCTGTTCACAAAATAGTCCCATCTGCAGTTTGGATAGGAACCTCTAGCAGCGCTAATATTTGGGCGGTAGTCAGAAGGTTAGCCTGTTTTTAAGTTTAAGTTTACTTACTCTTTCTTGAAGTGTACAAAGTGCTCCGTCGTAAATGTTAGCATGGATTGCATTTTATTGTGCTATGCACTTATGCTGTGCGAATAACAAATAACGTCCTCTGAGTCACTGACTTTGGGGCAGAGGTGCAGTAGTCCCATTTTCTTAGCTAACTGATTCACCATCAGTTTGCGAAAACATGTGGTCGTATCGAACAACGTATGCTGTAGCATCATCAGTTGTTTCCTCCAACATGCATCCTAACCCGGAAACATGCCTCAAAGAGACAAGATGGTTAGAGCGCGAATTTACTGACTGGAAGGTCCATGGTTCGAACCCGACCTCTGCCCCTCGACTTCCCCTGTCTAGGCTTGGGTAACCTAGCAGTATCCCGACCCTCGTGATTCCCTCAGGTGGCATAGCAGCTAGGCGCCGAAAGGGAGTTACAGCTGGACGAGTATTATTAATTATTATCTCACATACCTCAATCACAACTTTCTTCGCAAACCGAAAATGTGATGCATAATCTTCGAAGTTTGATGGACCGGATAGCTGATGGATTATCTGTGACTGATGGGTTCACACTCAACTCGTACCATGAAAAGGAGTAGAGCGAGGGTGAAGAGTCTGGTGATCTTTCCAACAAACATAGGAATGGACCGAAAGGTACAGTAGACGAGGCCTTCTTTAACATCACGGTGACGAATCAACACTGGCGGCATTGAGTCTGCACGTGTCGGACGACCGGTTTGTGTGGTTATCTTATTCCTACTACTTCACCAGCAAACGCCGCTAGACTGGCTGGAGTCAAGCGACATATCCCAACAAATATGCTGGGGCCATTTATTGTTTAATTTTGGCTGCAGTCGGCCAATCCGATTGATCGGCAAAGTAAGTATACTGGTGCACCCTTGCTGCACATCGGTGTCTCGTTTCAGCTTTTGGCCGAGGCCACATTAGGGATGATGGAAGTCAGCACCATGATCAATAACCTGGGCGTTATGGCCGCGACGACCTGCACGGTGAAGCGAATCTGACAGTTGTTGGGGTAGCGGCTGTGTAAAGACGTATGCATTGGAAACGCCGTCTGCACAAGCCTACAGGTGACGAGACTCGCGGGTCTCATTGTGGCCAGAGACAGTGCAACTGAGGGCATGTCGAATCAAGGGGCTTATGTAGAGGAATTGAATCTACCAATATATAGTGCTCTTCATTTCGGGGTTATGCTTTTGTCAGGATCGTCTTTAGATTGTACATCATTCACCTTGCATAATAGATAGCTAAACCTCAATTGCTAGTCAAACATCGGTCATAAAACGCGTTCGAGATGGAATAATGGTTAGGTCGCGACCGGAACGCCTGTGGTTCGAACTCCACCTCCTCGACTCGACTGCTGTAGGCTTGAGCACCCTCAACCATTGTACCTTATTGAGGTATCTTGGCAGCTCGACCCGGAAAAGGTGTTGCAGCTGAACGATTTCTTTACGGTGCATTGCAAGGATTTCCTTACGTTGATCCGAACTACCGAAGTGTTATGCGCGTTTGACTTGTAACCTAGAGATGGGCAGCTCAATATTGCAGGTGTCTAGTGGTGACGAGTTGGAATTTATGGTGAGAGTGAGTATTGACAAGTGTGCGGATGAAGAAACACCGTTTAATGTGTGGATGACCCCGTGTCTATGATTGTTTTTGTCCTGTCTCCTCTCGGAGAGACGTCATTGCCAACATGACTTCTCTCATTACTAAGCCATAAGATCACCATTTTTGTGTTGTTCCCATTATGTAATTGGTTGGGCGAGATGTCCGAGATGTCAGCCCTTTAGCATTCAGCGTCAAGCTTAAGTGCATTGTTAGCGATGTCTTTCCAGATTTGAGTGTATTTACTCGTTCATGCGAATCACTCGCAGCAAGTTGCCCAGCATTTGCTTTTTTGAGTTAATTTTTAGGGCTTGCGGTGAATGAATCTACACACAATTCCTCGCTACTTCCGGTCCTTCAGTGGAGGCTTTAGAATCGCAGTTACCGAAATTCGGTTTCTGATTTCAACATTCTCTGTACACCAGTCAAATTGCTTCTGAGATTCGGATTTGTTCTGATGTCCAACCGCATCATTATCGCTAAATGTCCTAGCACGGACACTCGACCGAGCTCATTCGTGGTGTACCGTCAGTGATTTGCTGCTTCACGTCGAAACTCCAATCGCTTAGATTTCGGGCATGTTTATTTGACTATCAGGAACTACCATAGCTGCATACAGTTGAGTAATTCGAGTGAGGCGGTTGGCATTCCTGCTCACGCGCGCCACCCACTGTGAAGTCAGTTTACTTTGTGGCGATGAACACAAGAATGTGTCGCTAGGAGAATGAGTCACTAGCGTAAATTCCACTAGCTATCGCCCACGAGTTGCATTCCAAGACCTGTTTTTATGCTGTTTCTAGCCTGGATATTTCCGTCAAAGGCACACGACGAACTTCGCATTTGGATGCGTTTCAGATTAGGTATCACAATCATTGCGTCACGAAAATCTAGAAGTTGAGTTCAGGGTTGAGTGAACTCAGCTAATCCGAACTGACTCTCTGTTGAAGAAAACGTTAGTAGCTCAGGTGGAATAGCTAGTCGTTGGTTTGTTCACTGAACTGGGCACTTTACTACTTGCAAAAGTATCGTCACCAACCGAAGTGGCATCACTGCGCCATTAAGAAGCTTGGCGTGGTGATGCTTCAGTGGCTGGTGGCACCACCACTGTAGTACTGCTCTTGAACAGGGGTATATAACGCTTTCGTTGGTACAGCCCCCTCATGCCGCTGTGGTTATTCAGGTTGCCTCACACGGAGCACTGAGGCTCATCAGCACTGCCTATTCTTGGTCGTATTAGGTTTTAACCTCTCGACACCGGACATACTAGGCGAATTTGTTGCTACTTTTAAATCAGAGTATGCCGCGCACACTGGAATTATCCTGTTCATACCCAGGGAATTTGTCCACGATTGAGCGATGTGTGTGTACTAACTAGGGTAATCACGCCAGGACAGAATGCGTATTTATCGTGGTCACTAGCTATGAAGATCAGTAGTTTTGCGGTTACCGGAACTACGACCAGTAGCTTCATTCTTGACATGGGGGGCTGAGCTTGAGTGCTACCGTGAACCAGTAGGCTATACTGACCGGAACCTCATTTTCCAAGATCTAACCATGTTGAGAGGGCGGCGACGTGGCTCAAGTGGTTAGAGCGCGAATTTACTGACTGGGAGGTCCATGGTTCGAACCCGACCTCTACCTCTCGACTTCCTTGTCTAAGCTTGGGCAGCCTGGCAGTATCCCAGCCCTCGTGCTTCCTTCTGGTGGCATGGCAGCTAGGCACCCTGAAGGGTGCTACAGCTGAACGATTTGTTTATTCTGAGAGGGACAATGGAGCACCAGGTAGGATACAGCATCCTACTATGACCTCAAAACTTTGGAAATGACGAGGCTCACTTTCTTCGAAAAAAAGAATGGGTTTGAAAAGATGGACTCTAGAAACTGCGAGCGAGGATTTCTAAAAATCAACCATAATCCCCGAATAGTTATCTGCTGCGGGTGAAGGAAAACTAACTTACGAAAAGCCTAATGCATTATCCTAGTCACTATCAAAGACAGCAGGATCAGTATTGACAGTGATGATTTACTGTCCTGCAGACACAAAGTTTATTTAATTATATGAAAAGCAAGAGTGAGTAAGTAAATGAGGAATCTAGTGCTGACGCGTTGCAAAAATTCTAAGGTACCTCCAAGCGCTCAATCAGATAAGCTGGGAAGAAATGGACAATACGAACCTCACCGGCATTGAGTAGCCTCCTTTTGAAAAGTATCCATCCCGGCGCAGGAGTGGCCACATTCTGGAAGGTGGACCGCATCTAAGCTCTTCGTAATCATTTCCAGACCATACATTGTACAGCTTGCTTGTGGATATTTCCCGTACAACCAAGTTCCCGTCTTCTAATTATATCGTTACAAATCTTTTGACGCTATCTGCTTCTGAGATATCGGTGGTCAAAAGCCTGAAGACGTGTCACATAATCTGTCCGCAGAGGCAATGTCCTGCGACCGGAACAATAAACAGCCCTTGCTATAGTCTGGTACACGTCACTTTTGAGACCCAGTGATATGCTTCTTTGATGCCACAATTGACGCAAATTAGTAAACATGATTCGGAATTCGTTCACTGACTTGATCGGACATACTTTCATCGGAGCTAACACCTCCACCGAGGTATGTGAAATTCTCCACAACCTCCAGTGTTCCTTTAATTACAAGGGACATGTTCGGAGACTACACTTTCCGGACCATGGCTGTACGTTGAAGATGCATGGCGCATGCCAAAAGATGGCATGGCGGTATTCAGTTTATCACCAATACGACCACAAACAAATCTGCGTTGGCCAGCAAGATCAAACCAGGGTATTTATGCACCACTTTGTGCCTCGTGGGCTTTGATGACCCCACTTCGCGATTGCGTGGATAAGATGTTATGGTCACTGGCCGAAGATAGGAGCACTCAACAAAGCCCTGAGCCGGGCGAGTCAAACTACTGGGTTAAGGATTCGAAGATGGGGATCTCAAACGGCCTACACAACCGAGAGGTAACATTCACTCTTGTGGCTTTTCGTTCACCGAGGGTTACCACACACCCATTCAACTAGGTTATCAGTATCCGTTTTCTGGCATCCAGAATTGTACCTAGTAAAATAATCTGAAAAAAATTATCTGGTAATTATGATGAATCATTCCAGCTTGCAGCTGTCAGCACCCGTAGAATAGGCGTTTTCACACACACTACTTTCGTTATCCGCCGATGTATTTCATGTCTCCATTTTATTTCAACTATTTAAAACGAACCCAGTTTTTTCGCTTCATCCGGCAGCTGTTTGGGGATCCTGATTCAACGGTTATCGTGGCTACCGTGGGGGAATGACATTCAGTTCAAAGACTGGAAGCACTGGCTACTGGCATAGATTCCGGTAACTAGTGACATATGCCCCATTCGATTGGGCTCACCACAACTCGATGCGGCAGGTAATAAAAACAGCAGCGATAACCGTCCAGCTGTAGCACCCTTTCGATGTCTAGCTGTCGCGAAGGAAGCAACAGGACTTAAATACTACCAGGTTGTCCAAGCCTAGACAGGAGCAGTCGGGATATCGGGGTTGGGTTCGAACCACGAACCTTCCGGTCGGTAAGTTCGTACCTTAGCCACTGAGTTTTGTTGAGATCGGTGTGGTATTCGGTACCTGTTGTCTGAGCTGCACAGAAGCTAAGAATGAGCGTTTCTGTTGATTCTTCTTACATTTGATTCCACAACAAAACACGGATATTGGGAGCCTGTCTGATGGCTATGAATCTTGAAGTTGTTTGATTTAGTCACGCCTGAGTTACCATCAACTGCCTAGGAACGGAAAGCGACTTCTTCAGTGAAGTGCACAACGTTCCTTTGCCCATTCACCACTAAATTTTGGCATAAGTGTAAACTGGAACAACCCACTCCCAGATTACTCATGGACTCATTTAGACCCAATTCCATGTTTTCATTCACTATGGACGTCGCAACTTAGTTTTTCTCACACCATTATGTGGGCACTAGGATTCAAGGCTAAGCGCGAGCGGCACTCGCTACTTAGGTAAGCGTATGCGGGCAATTCAGCCCAAAAGTGAACCTGAGCTGAGTGTAAAATAACAATAAAAATTAACGAACTTGGATTGGCTTCCAAAAACTATCTCTCTCGCCTCGCATTCATATTTACGAGACGGCAACAAGATCAATATTTTCGAGGAAGAAAGCATGAAGCTGCCACACACCGAATCAAACTAGCGGTACGTCCAACTCGAAAGACTATGTGGGTCTGAGTGAGTGAGCATACGACAAACAAACCGCTTTCAACCAGATCTGAAATAGATGGACATGAACGAGCCACGTTAGCAAAAGATAGAAATGTTTTGTCCGACGCAACACGCCTATAACCGGATGAATGGCAGAATATGATTTCAAGTGATGAAGGAGCATTCCGTCTGACCGGTTTCATCTACAGGTGTGCATGTGGCAAAACGTTAAGAGAAGGCTCCCAGAATTCAGGAAGCTGAAAACTCGGTGGCCATTCTGTGAATACTAAGCTCCAACCTTTTCTGTGGGACAGAGTCGGTGAACTGCAATGGAAATGAAAGATACATTCAGCCTGCAAGATCGCTGTCAACACCTGCTGATTAGAGACTTAGTAAACCAACAAGAAGGGGCATTGATGTGCTTAGTGTGACTGAAATATTCGAGTTCTGACTGGACAGACCAGACTTGGTTTTCTAACCCACCGAACAAGGTTATATCAGCTCAGCGATATAGCGTACACTGGTGACCTTGAATTCACCATTTCCGAGCTGGTTATCTTGTAATGATGGCAATTTTCTAGTCCAAATAGACGTGGGCTGTTGAAGAGTTTTCAGCAACCTTGTGAGTAGTTTCCTTTATAAACATATGCTGCGATATCTCGAATATCATGCCAACTGAAACATGAAGCGGCGTGTGTGCAACGTATTCAGTTGTAGAACATCATAAACGAGAGATTCAGTTGAGTCTCTCGTGAAAACCAAATTGATTTGTAAATGAGTGATTCGAATTCCTAAGCTATTCGCAAACAAAATGCACTCGTTTACTACTGAGTCACTATTTTCACTCACTGTGTTTTGAGTGTGACACTCGCCAGGACTGTCTTACGATGCATCATGCCATTTATTAGGTTGCGGCTAAAAATACACGATTCCCGGATTTACACGGGGCTTTATTAGTTGTTGACAGCCGCATAGCAAAGCTTTATGAATAAAATAAATCATTCGTTTGTGTTGAAGACACAGGGATTCCAATCCTCCTGATTTCTGTCAAGCACTCTGCAAGCTGTCATCTCAACCCCTAATTGATACGTCGGTCACTAATCGCTTTGCTATGGAACGCTCCATGCCTTCCCGTAGTACACACTCTGGAACAGGCACTGACTAATCACTTGTGGTCTAGTATAGCTGAGGAATGCGTAATCGTTTCAGTTTACTACTGCTTCAACGTAAGTACACCTAGGCCTGGAGTAGTCGCATTGATTTGATAGTATGATTGGTTCCAACTGCAGATTTCTCAATCAATAACACGGAATGTGAAAAGACTGCCGTCGATAAGCATCACCTATCACACTGTGTGGATACCCATTCACTTCCTTCCAACATTCGCGTGAGGACTAAAGTATGTCGATTCGTCGTTAATTGATCCAATCGTAAATGTATGGCGAAAGAATAGGCCAGTAGCCCCAAGTCAGGTTGGGTCAATCGACACCAGCGATCGGAACGGTTAAGGCAATAAGCGAACAAATAATAAGCAGGCGGTTTTCGGCAGACAGAATGGTGTAGTTAACACGAACACATCTCTAGTTTGACTTATGGTCGGAAATATGAAGCATTCACTGCATTTCTATCTTCCCGGAGGATTGTCATCCAGGTCCTCTGAAACTTGTTCGTTGTAGTTGCCGTGATCAATCCCTGAGTCCAGGAATCTTGGCCGTTCATCGTGATGTTCAAATACGTTGAAGAATCGCATTATCAGTACTCCCAGTACCTTTGAGCCTCTCCGTTTGGAATAAAAAGTGGAATAGCAAACGCAGATAGACTTCTGAGTAAGCTGGCTTCTTGGAGTGCTCGGTGACATCCGAATGTATTCAAACTTGCATGTACAAGGGAGAAGAACGAACCAAAAATGTTGCGCTCTCTTGCGAGTCAACGACCGTCAGACACGTGGACGGTCGTGAATGCATGGAAGACCGGGAAAAAAGCTGTGGAAATTATTGGGTCACCGGCATCATGTAAGGACAACGGATCACAGTCACGGGGTTGGGGTGAGGAGTTGTCAGAAAGACTACGACGAGATCCTGAGTGCCGTTGTTTGGGGCGTTTGGAGATAGGACGTTTATCACCGAAGTGGGGCGGATATTTCACGGAGTTCTCCTTGGAATTAAACTCATCACCAACACCTTCTTGACTCGTGATATCAGTTTCGTCTGTTAGGGCAGCAACTCTGAACCGGTGGCAAGGTTTAGTTCTAGAATGATACGAACCAGCAGGAGTGGAAGCTGACGAAACAGGCTGGACACTCAGCATGCTACTGTTACAGTCGGGATGCACATGGAAATCCACAGCCTCCAATCTGGACATGTTATGCGAATGCGATGGAGCCGCATGTGCATTGGAGTCCAAGTGGTGGAAATTGGAGCTAGGCGACGGTCAAGCCTGCTCGCTAACACTGCGTCTGCATAGGATAATGGTCTCGACTGCTTGCTATCCTCTGTGCAGTGCGAATGCCCAGAGCCGACTGTACCGACAGACAGGCGTGAAGACGGACGTAATACGTACTGTTCATCATGGGTTATCGGCTAAAAGATCGCATCGCGGTTGGCTCCTGGAGAAGTGGACTGCGGATATTTGGAAATTCGGAACAGAGTTAAGTGGCTTGCCGAATCGGCATCGAGCTGATTTGATCTGCCATGGTCCTCTGAATCCGAATCCACCATTGGGAATTCGACACACGCATCAGGCGACCTGTTGGAGTGAACGTTATCGATGCAAAGACCATTGGTCAAATACCCATTGTTATGGTCCCAACTCGAATCCAGTGCGTCTACACCCGAAGGTTCAACACCACGAACGGCTGTCAATATGTATCAGGAAGGTCAGCTTCCTGAAAGCAACCACTGAATGCCCGGAATCTACGGAGACTCTCAGCTCCACTGGGTGTTGACCAGACAGACAACGCCTCCTCAATATGCAGCGCGTCACAGCCTTGCATCAAACCCAGATAGCGCGAGTCCGCAATATGTAGCACGTCGCTGCCTCGTACTAAAGCCAGACCGCGTGCGTCAGCATTGGACCAAGTTCAGACAGTGTCCTTCCAATAAAAAAGCTTGAGGCCGTTGTACTTTTCGCACTCGCACGCACTCGCGCTCTCGCAACCACTTTGTTGGAATATAGCTATTGTGTTCCCTTCCGTGAGCCTTTTTCTCTCCGACACTAGGCACTGGAGCGGGTCAGCAGCAGATACCACAGGCCGGCGAATCAGCAGATATAACAATATGTCACCACAAGAATCCTCCAAAACCCTGTTGTAATGCGACTTGGTTCGTCTCTTTCTTGTCGCACACGTACGTCGAGATCGCGCAGTTTTATCACCCGTTATGTGTGTGGAAGACGCTTTGAGGTGATCCGCGCTAGTATGCTGTGTATACAATGTGAGATCTCCTCTTGTTCTGAATGACAATATGGCGAAACGATCGATTATCATCTCTCGGTGTTGTGGAGTCGCCACTGATTCAACAGGATCATCATATGAGGATTTGATTGACAGTTCAGATTTGAGCAGCCATCAGAATCATACGACGATTTGGCTCCACTCTCCAGGTTTGCGAGGAAACTAAAACAATCCAGCGTTTTGCAACGGTGCTATGAGAACTCACTGACATGTCGAGTTTTCCACTATCCTGTTTCCGATTTTCATCCGAGGGAGACGCATCCTCCCAAAACATGCTCGGGTAATAACAACCGGAGAAGAATTCCACGAAAGTCTGCAATAACCTCCTCAGACCACAACTTCGATCGCAAGGAGCTTTTTTATAGCGTTTGATAGATGATGCTTCAGTTAACCATTAGATGGAGACCCGGAAAGAACAAATTAAATACCACTTGTACTACTTTAGTCAATGACGTTTATGCACCGAAAACATGTGGAAATATTGCATATTTGTTTTGTAGAGACAATTACTTGCTTGAAAACCAAATTGATGAACAAATCCTTTCGAAAGATGTATTGAGCCTCATGATTGCGGCATGATTCCACAATTTGATCATTACTCAGAAACAAACAGCAAAATTGCTTTTCAAATTTCTTCCTCAGTATGTAACACTTAATTGATGCTGTGTTTTCAAATAGTCTTGCCGACTACATGTGTATTTGGTAGTGCCTAATCTGTTGATGAATTTGGAGGTAGTATTTCAGTTTCAGTCAGCTAATCGGTTAACCGATCTTCAACTTGAAAAGTGTTCTATATGAGTGACTTGCTTCCCAGTATTCATTAAAGGGGATGCCACCGACTAACCAAATTAATGGCAGTCTGAATGATCCAAATAGATTTTTGTGAGCAAACGTGTTCCATGGAAGTCAAATAAATTCATCGATCTTTTCACCTTTTTCCAGCTCTTATCAATTTTTGGCATTCATATTCGCAAGAATTCTTCCAGAGCTGAGATAGTTACTGAGTATATTTGATTTTTCTAGGGACACCTGTTCCGGTATGCTTTGAAGCATATAAAGGACGGTTTTGATTCAAGCCTAATTGGCGAATTAGTGGACCGAAGCTGAGCAGTTCACTATGCACTAGAAGAAAAGTTGTATATGACCCACAAAAATGAGCGAAGCTCCCTGGTTTAAGGCATTTGGGTGCAAGAGAGAACTGAAGTGAGTTGAGAGTATGGCAAATGGGAACCGCAGAATGGAAAAAGTGAGGCCCACTAATGAGAGGAAAATTGAATCATGGTAAACATACGACCCTAGGAGTGAAGAGGTTTGATTGACTACTCTGTGATGGTTAAGGAGATCATATTCAGCAAAAAGAATGAGTCTCTGCTCGATATCCGTTGGGAGTGAGTCAGCGGGTTCGTACATTAAAGACTCAGTCGCTCTTCCTCTCAAATGCTTTTTGACGGTTCAAAATAGCCATTCGATCAAGCTATTGGGGGTGAATGTCAAGGTGCTGTGCGAAGATCTGGGCGAGGCGTTTCGGTGAATTCGCTCCATTGCATGGCAAAAACCAGATTTGTTCATCCAAGTGAACAATCATAAATCTTCAAACGTGATGAAATTTTGTACTTCCGTAACATGGGGATAATTTCTCAGAGTTTTTCAACTGTATTTGGTAACTACCTGGGCTCGGTTAGGCACTTTACATGCTTAAAGATTCTGCGCCAAGTATAAGTGGACAGATGTAAGGACAATAACTGCTTTGAAGCGCTGCGCAATATCTCCTCAGTATGTTCGCATCACGCATCAGAGCAGTCGATCAACAGTGAGCACCAGTTTGGCAAGAAACTCGCGCCGTTGTCATACCTAAGGCACCGTACACTCCAAAGCACCAATCACGAGATTGACGAAAGCCATGCTGTGATTGGCGCGAGACAGTCATTTAATAGGTCACCAGATAAAAAAGCGAACATTTTATGTGAACCTAGCTGAGTAAGTAACTCATCCGGTTGGGGCAGGTGTTCTTCCGCGCTCTCGGTTGACTCCCAGTTAGCCGTCATTGTCACTTGGGAACTTTAAGCGACCAACTGATATTGGACTAGATTCGTCTGTTTCTTACAGCAGGATCGATCATGCACGCTCGAGGAACGCTAACTTACCCGACGCACATTAACGCGGAGGTAGATGCGGAAGCTTTGTACAAAGCATGCAAAGGACTGAGTAAGTCGAGTACAATTCAGTGGCGATAAATCGCGGAAATTCGCCTACTTGTTTCCATCATAATCAGCAAAAAATGGTGATTCTCTGACTGTATGTTATCACGCAAAGTCCGTATGAGACCACGGCATTAGTTGAAAACGAACCAAGAATTGGCTCGCAGCTGATTCACGTTCGATCGCGGAGTCAGCTTTGGTTGGTAAACATGGCTGAAATCTTAAGATAGTTTGAAACCTAACAACCGGTAGTTTACGCAGAATCGTTTTTCCTAGAGAAACGAACCAGCCATCTACCTTCGTCATTTTCAGCCCAGTTCTGTCGCACGTTTGATTCCCTTTTCACCACATGCTTACTTAAGTTTGCACCGCAGATACGTGTGCGTAGAACATATTCTTCGAGCTCAGACTCGAGGCCGTATAAACCTCCGTGATTGGGGGTCGTTATCATTGATGATTAATTTATTTTTGCATCCCGTTATGTGGCATACCAAGAGTGCTGGCCAGCTACATCACTTACAGTTTGACTGCGCATTCATTGTGTGTGGCAATCGGCTAGCCAAAGCTGTGAAGGCAAACGGCTGACTTCGTTTTCCGGCATCTGATCGCAATGCAACATCGATTATCGCCTGTGCACAAACCGACAGGCCGATAGTTGTGCATTCCAACTTCGCATAGCACCGTATGCGGGCGGTCGATTCGTTGTCCATAGTCCGACTCAACCGTGTGACTCGTTGTTTGAGAAACAGAAGTCTGAAAACGATATTTCTGAGTAAACCAAACATTAGACAACTAAATTTTAAATGAACAGATATGCAAACTGAAAACCATGGGCCAGTTTCTTGCATTTGTGTATTTTTGCCAGGACAGACGGTAACTTCGGAATGATTGTGGTGTCCTTCTGTACTTAGCTGAACCGAGGTTTATGGTCCATTGCGTTTTAGAATGAAAATTTAGGGTTTTTATCTACTCTGAGTTTTTTTTCATCCCGTAGATACGGATGAAGACACAATCAACAATATCCTGGGTCATCGGAGTCTGAAACAACGTCATGAGATTCGTGAAGCTTACAGTCGGATGTATCAGAAGGTATGTCAAGCTATTGGACATGTGTACGTCATTTTTAGACGTTTGAGTGAAAAAAAACCGAGTTGGCTAAAATACTGAAATTCGCAAACACCGCCTATTCGCTCAACCCCATAAGAGATCGGCGAATTTCAACCGTCGAAAAAAATCTTTGAGCTGTAGCACGCTTTCGGTGTCTAATTGCCATGCCACTGGAATAAAACACGAGGTCTGTGACACTGCCAGGTTTCTCAAGCCTGGACAGGAGAAGTCGAGAGACAGACGCAGGGTTCGAACTACGGACCTTCCGGTCAGTAAATTTGCGCTCTAATCACCGAGCCATCTGGCCCTAATTTTAATCTTCGCAGCATACTATTCAAAAAGGATGATTTTCTCATTCGTCAGAGGGCAGTGGGGCAGTTATTATCTGGCAGTGGATTATCTGACAAAGCACAGTTACTTGTACAGACGTAGTACACTACTCATCAGGTTGCTGAAATTTTTTCGACTGCCCATGAATGGTTCCACCCTTCTTGGGGCTAATCATGTAATTGCAGTCCCTGAGTTCCTATCTAGCTTACGTTCTTCTTGAACCGAAATTGCACGAAATTGGCAAAAAAACACTCATTTGCAAACAAATCTGGTTTTGTGAGAGGCTTAATTGGAACCCAGCTGAGTCTCTCGTTTATGATGTTTCTAAGCAACCCAAGGTACTGCACCAGCCACCCCGTGTTTCAGTAGGTACGTTATTCGAGATTTCGCGATATATGTATACACGTAACACATCACTCGTAAGGTTGGGTTCAAGTAGAACCTAGAGTTGACGAAACTCGGGGACTACGCCTACCTAATGAGCCCCAAGAGGGACGAAACTGGTCGTGGACCGAAAACTTTTCGGCAACTGTATCGCGATATCTCGAATATCGTATTGACTCAAACATGAGGCGGCCTGGTGCAGTACATTCAGTTGCTTGAAAACCTCATAAACGCGAGATCCCGCTGGGTCTCTCGCGAAACTCAATTTTTGTGGAGATTTCGTTCTGCTAGTGAAAGCAATCTATGCTGAAAAGCTTAGGAGCACTGTGAAGCTGTTTCATCCTTATTGAAAATCATCTGCGGTGCGCAGCCCACGTGCTCACTGGAGTTTTGTTCGGCGTTAGGATCTTACCCCAATCACAGCACGAAGGCGCTTTTAGAAGGTAGATGTAAGAATATTACGGAGTGCGAATCCTTGGGTAACATCGTTAATTAGTATGGTCATACAGAGACTAGTATTATCAGTCTGTGACATGAAATCTTCCAGCAATTTACTTGCATCAGGTTACAACATCGCCCAGTGTTGTGAACTAGACTTGGGAGAATCACAATGCATAGGTCACCAGGATGGGTGGAGTGTCCTGATGCACTCAGGATTACCTAAACCACGTTTCTGATGTCCGCTCCTTCCAGCTGTAGCGATACTTGTAGGGGCTTGGTGCTCCCCGGTACAGTGAAGTCGAATTCGCATACTCTCTGAAAGTTTCGGCCAATTGATTTTCCTGAGATCTCTTTGCGCGCGCAGAGCTGGATCAATCACTATACGGGAAGATTAGGATGACAAGCTCTGCTACCAGGTTTTTTCTACCTTTGCTCATTGGAATGACTTATAACATCACAAACGTCCCTCCCCAGATGTCGCTTTTAAGTGATCTGTGCTTGTACTGCGTATCGAAAGTACGTGTTTCAGTAAGCCGTCAGTTGTCCGGAGGCAAACAAGTTGTTTACCATAAGCGATAAGCTAACTTGGAGGCACTCGAAATGTGTTGTTCCAAGTTAGACAGAAACCCTTTATCATTTATGGCAGACATGTTTCTCAGAGAATTTGTTTAGAATAAAGCACAGTACACAGTTCTGCTCATGCACGGCCGAAGTCTCACGAAATTCGAATTTACCTAATTGCAATCTGTCCTACTCGACTTTGATTCGTCTGAGGAAATACAGTTTATTTTTATTCATGTGTTTTTCCTGTGTTCAGTCCGGATTAATGCGGTGGGAATGTGATATTTTTCTTGCTATACAAAACACTGATTTGTAAACTTCGATCCGTCTGCCTGCACTTTTCAGGATCTGGTGGATACGCTAATTTCGAACACCAAAGGAGATTATGACAGTCTTCTACAAACCTTGTTCCGTGGGCATTTGAAAATTCTTGCCTACGACTTGTACAAAGGGATGAAGGGATCGGGGACTAACGACACAGTCCTCAATTCTATCATTTGCTGTTGTAATAACACAGAAATATACATGCTCAAAAAGACCTATGAAGAAGGTGAGCACAACTTTTGGTGGGATATTACATTGGTCCTTGCTAACGGTGGTGAATCATTTGCTCTTATGTGACGGTGATCTCGGCAGTTCATGCGTCGCCTTCATAGGCTTGAAGGTCAGTTGGACAATCGAATAAAGTTTATCTATTTCAATCGCAGAACAAAAATGACAGGCTGCTGAGAATACGAGTGTTTGGCATGAGTCAGTGGATGTACACGCCGTAAGTACCTGTGAAGTTCGACACAAGAACATGCTGTGACCGTGTGTTGGAACGTAGACTGAAAGGATAGCGGAGATGGAACAAGGGGTTACGATCAACAGAGCAATGAATACTTCGCAAACGAACTCCTAGGTTTAATTAGGTGTCAAACTCATTGATATTCTTACCAGAGTATTCTCCTAGCAGGTCTGCTCAATAATGTCGGCATGATCCTGCGGTTCTCATCCCATTTTAGATTAACTTGCAATTCTCTGATTTACCAGCTCCAGCTGAGATGGATCAGTGGTTAAGGTCCGCGATTCGAACCCAACCCCAACATCTCGAATACTGTCGTCTAGGCCTGGGCAACCCGACAGTATCTCAGCTGTCGTGGTTTTTTCGGATGGCACCGCAGCTAGGCACCGGAAGAGTGCTGCAGCTGAATGATTCATCCATTCATTCATTTTCACTCGAATTCCCTCACCGATTTGGCTTCGAAGACAGTCGTATTTGGATGGTTTATCACGTGAGAATAAAGATGCTTTTAGTTTGGAAGATTAATTGAGTGTCTTCATACTTAACAGCTTATCATCAGCTTCACACCTCACACTTTAATTGAATAGGTTCATTTGGAAAGCAACCTATTGACTTTGATTTAATTACTACTCCGCTATTTATACAGACTACACAATAAATATAAATATTCGGGGGGAAGCGGCAAACAATTTGACTACAGGCGATCGGGTTTTCGAACTGGTGACACCACCGTCTTCCAAATGAGTTGATTCGAAAACGGGTATTCAGTTGTGCAGCAGGGACTTCATTCGCGGAGAACATGCGGCATCATCAGCCGTGGTGACGTGGTCATTTGCTACGCATGTCGAAGTATTGTCTACCGAGGCCAGTGTTGTTTTCTGGGCCTCCTTTGGGATGGCGCAAAATGCGATTGGGACGATTTGACTTTGGAGAAGAGTGTAGAAAAGAATATGAAGAGTTTAGGTGTTGTTGGTGCGGCTCTTCTCCCAGGATGGCATCTCATGACACCCTCTGTGCCTGGCTGAATATATTGCAAGAAATGGCAGCTAATCCATGTTAGTGGCGAGATGGTTTTCTGAGATTTAGGCACTTCAGAATGCTTGCAATAGATCAGCATCGGGTCTCCTACTCACCCAGTATTTTTTCTGTTATTCACTTTAAAGCTTTAATCATAATGAAATACCATTATTGTCTCATTGAAGGCAAGTGGTCACGGGATGGCAGAAACCAGCTAAACTGCCGGTAGCCAGAAGTTAACTGAGAAATAATATACCAGATTCCATCTAAGTCTAGGTGCTTTACGTGTGCTGGAAGACGTCAGATTTTCTGATATGCGTTTGATCGTTCGTTGAGAGATGGATATCAGTCTGTTCTTCCAGCGCTTGTTTCACTGTCTCTGCTAACGTATCTAGCCACGTGGCCCAAAAGCCAACTTGGGTGAACCTAAGAAAAATTCTGCTACATAGACGTCATTCGTTCGACCACATAACCCAGTATCTGGTGCAATCCCTTTCCAGTACTCGTAGAAAATTTTCATTCCACTGTTGCACGCGATTTCTGACTGGCTTCATGTAGTTGTGGTGGTTGCTGGACGTATAGGATTCACGGCCCAATCACTCTTGTAAGTCCACCCCAAAGGTGAAGGGAGAATTAGTGGACTTCAGTTTCACTCTTATCGAAGCTCATTAGCTATGTATACCCTCGATCCCATGGAATTTTAATACCCGATAGCACAATTTGTGTTCGCTATCTTCGCCCCTGAGAAGTGCGGATCAATCTCCACCGGGGGTCTTGCAATTTCTTGGTGAGGATTTTGTCCCACGGGTTTCTTCTTTAGTGACGAAAGCAGGCAAGAGCGGTGGGAATTCAAGGTGACGAACTGCCGAAAAGACAAAAGTCCTTTGGGTGAAGTGGAAAGAGCGGTGGGATTCAAGGTGACGAACTGCCGAAAAGACAAAAGTCCTTTGGGTGAAGTGGAAAAGAAAGTATTCTATTCATCAGCCCGTATGCAGAAAAAAGAGTTGTGGACGCGAAATACTCCTGTTTGCGCACTACTTTCGTTTAAATGAGGCAGATCTACCAATGGTACCGACGGACGCTAAACCATGGTTTCTCCTATCGCATGTCAGCCGTCAGAAACCCGTCCCATCTGCATTTACCCAGCCAGAAAACAACCAGCGTCAACTCCAGTTGGTTAAGTCGCCCACCATTATGAAATGGACGGAACGAACCTCTAGTGCCCTCGACTCTTCTTTGCGGCAAACCAAGTGTTTCTCAGCGAACCTCACTCATTTTCATATCAATTTGGCCTTTACAGGAAACCAAACTGAATCACAGCTGAAGTTTTCGTCTGCGATGTTCATCTTCAACTGAATGTTTCAGTTGGTACGACATTCGATATATCGAAATACACTGCTGTCTAGGAGCAATGCACCATTCATAAGGTTACTGGAAACTCTTCGAAAGCCCACGGCTAGCTTCTTGGGGCTTCTTAGGTAGGTGCTATTCTCCAGTTTTCATCAACCTTGTGTTCTACTTCAACCTCAATTGAACGAAATTAGTGAAACTCGTTCACTAATCTGAAGATGAACGTCATTAGTGGGAGACTTAACTGAATTCCGTTGATCCGAAATGAAATGCAAAAATTTCCAACTGAAAAGCAGCGATTTTTCCACCAGGCCTCTGGTAACGACGAGTTTCCCTTTGTCCATTTCAGTGCTCCGTGAACACGATCCAAAAAGTGAGTCATCCACTGATTAGTAGTTCTTTCGCCGGTTAGCGTTCAAACTGATATAAAATTCTTGATCCTCTCTACAGAAGCTGCAAGTCGATCCTTGGAAACTGATGTGATGAAGGAAACCAAACCGCCGTATGAAACGCTACTAATGAGACTGTTACAAGGGAAACGTCAAGAAGATTCGATTGATCGGATTGAACAAGCCCAGAAGACCGGCAACCTGTCACTACTGGTCGACGACAACTTGGTTGAACAGGACGTAGCAACGCTGTACCGAGCTGGAGCAGGGTAATTTCTTAGCTTGGCGTTTGGGTACTTTTCCCACCAACATTCCAGACTTGAGCGCCCAGACTGAAGTTTGAAGTCTACAGTTACGAAACTGCTTGCTTGAGTGATACTGGACCCGACATTCCACAGAAAACTACGTAGATTGTGGTATTCTGGAAGTGGTCTTCACCTGTTGTAGCAGATCTTGGACAGACCATTTGAAAAGCCTAAGATATTCGTGTAAGAAGATCTTGAAGACGATAAGTGCTTGGTCCGACCCAGAATTGATGAAATATCTTTGAAAAACATGACGATTGTTTGTCAACTTTACTCGTCATCCAGCATAACTGCAGGTGTTTTCAATCACAAAGACAGTCGTGGAAGTGCACTCTACGGTCAGTCTCGCGTAGATACTCAATCCTGTCACTTTTTTTATTTTCGATATATGTACAGAAGGAACACTGGGTTTGAGCTTCGTATTTGTCGAAACTGGTTAACAATACATCCCCTTGATTGTGTCGGGACCCGAACTCCGGTTGTTTGGTATGCGCCGCAAGCGTTTTACCTATAGTTAACCAGCATACACTTTGGGCAACTGAATTCCACAAGCTAACGTGTTCATATCTCAGTGTAATGTATTATTATGCTTGATTGTGAGTGTTTAAAGTATCAAATGTTTTTTAGCAGTTTGGATAAAGTTGAGTATAAGTCACCTGCAGTATGGTTCTGCATTGTTGTGATGCATTGCTGTTGGACTGAACAAGTCCATCTTGCTTTGATCTGCTCAGAATTCAAGCGATTTCTTGTGAATTTTAGGAGCAGCGAAAAGAAAGGTGATCCGGATCCCTACATTAACATCTTGTGCGATCGTAGCAAGTATCATATCAAAGCCATTTGGGAGCATTACAAACGCGTGAGTTCGACCACCTGAGTGTTTCACCTAGTTGACAACGCCTGAATCATGTAATAGCCTAACAAAAGATGCGTTGGGTTTGTGATGCGTGGTTTAAACGGTTGTAGAGAGAACAACGGGTATTTACTGGTTTTAGTTGGTTGTACTTTTACAACTATGTTGACTAACTTGTCGTAAGTCAGGGTTAAATTGGTGTGCAGGTGAGTTTTGTGGAAATTTGGCTCAGTTGGAACGTAAGGTTGACGGAGACTCCTAGGCTCTGCCTACTTGATGAGCCTGAAGCAGCCCAAAAGCGGTCTTGGGCTGTTCAGGCGTTTCGACCGACTTCAGGAGCAGTTTGCTTCAAGGAAATACCATGAGTGTAGCTGCGAAACAGATTGGGCTCCAGAATTTTCCACTGTGTATTTATTTAAAAACCGCCGGAAAATCTCCGTGGTTACCAGATGTGGATTAGAATGCGGAAAGAAAACCGGGACCTAACTGAATAAATTCACATACACGGATTCGCAATAATGTGTGTCAATGATGTAAACTATGGATGATTTTTAAAAAAAAATGCCAAAAGTACCTCTGACCACTGCTATTTGCACTGAAAAATATTGGAATTCGGCACCTTCGTTCAACTATCTATCAAAAGCGTAGTCTTATGAACCTGACCTATGAACTTGACCGGTTCGAGTGTTTGCCTTCCATATCTGTTTCTTCGTCAAGCGCCACGGAACCACCTTGGTGGAAGCCATCACGAAAAAGTTTTCGGATCCGCTACGCACCGGCTTGAATACAGTCTGTAAGTGATTCAGTCAGTTGGTTTTGACTTCAGTCCTCTTATGATGTGACCGGAGTGCGTTGAAAAGTTAGAAACTTAGCCGTACCGTTTGTCATTCTGTCTGATTCTAGCCTGAAATCCTATATGAAGTGCTCTGTAGGCGGGCCATCCCGGTCCGAAGAAGATGGAACTAACGACGTTATGTCCGCCAGTATATCACATACGAAAGCCGCATAAATACCCTGGTTACAGAACCGTTGTTCTGCTATGACACTTTCTTGGGACTTTTTAAAAATCGCCGCTACTCACACTCCTTCACTTAGAAACGCAAAATGGCGCTGTTGATTGGCTTAAAATCTGGTTATTGTATATTGACCAGTTGATCAATTGAGCAAAGCTCGAATTCCTCGCCAGTAATGTCTGAACGTGTTTGTTTTTATCGGTTCACTTTCTTTCGAATGAAAAGCCGTTGAGACCAAAATATGCGATGAGCTCCCCTGCTACACAAAACAGACTTAGCACATCGACGGTTCAATGAAAATCTCGTGTGCACAAAGATAGCATACCAGAAGTTTACACCACGTATTCCATGGCAGAGTATTCATGGAGATTCAGAAGATGTTTTATAGAGTTGCAAACGAACACTAATCGGGTGAGGAGGATTTCAGGATATTTCTCAAAAGGAGTTCATCTTCCAGCATTTTCCCTGACAGCGTTGAAGCGATTGCGGACCTATATTATAGAGATAGAATCGATCAATTGTAGGCTGACCTTCAAACCTGACCTATCCAGAAGGTGTTGACACTGTTCTGTGCATTAGTAAAGCGATTCAACCTTCGTTTATTACCGCTGTCCTTTGACTTTTCCTGTTTGTATGCTCTTCATGCACATCGAGCTGTACCCAACTAAGCGGTTCAAATTGCTTTTCCAGTGATGGCCCAAGTAAACCTGCGTCTTCTTCTGGTGTGCCAGCTGCACGAAGCAATGTATGGCACCGGGACTGACGAAGATGCCCTCATCCGTCTAATATGCCTGCGTTGTGAGGTAAGTTCAAGTCAGTATCGCCTTGAAGGCGACTGCAAGAGATGTGCACTGTGCACACCAGACATCAGTACTTCTTCTAGGAAGTTGTCAGACTCATGTCGATATTTGGGTCTATCATTCGAATCACGTGCACACAAATGCAGGACCGAGATTATCTAGCATTAGGTGAATGGTTCGAATTCAAGGTACAACGAAACCAGTGAGGACATTCCAGGAAGCAAATCGATTTCATATGGCAACACGAAAATACTCAAATTCACATCAACGTTGCAGTCTATTGTAGTTTTATCGATGTAAGAATGTGTATTCACACGCTACTAGTGTCTCGCATCAGCTGAGACCCTGCTGTTGTCAATTCGACTTTCGTACGGAATTATTAGTTTTAAATCAACTTAAGGCATACATATCCATTACATAAAGCTGCACCAGGACCAGAGCACAGTTGGAGTTTTAAATCACCATTCATCTGTTCAACTTCAATTTCAGACTGACATGACTTCAATCAAACAAATGTACCAGGAATATTTTGGAAAATCCCTTGCTGAGGCGGTGCGAGCCGACACGTCGGGTGACTTCCGAAAACTTCTGCTGATCTTGCTGGGTGATTGAACGACAAAGTCAATGCCTTGTCCCACGAAACTCCTGTGGGAATTCTCCTGATCCATCAGCCTTATTATTATTTGATCCGTATCTCTTTTGCATCAGAGCCAAACAGTTCAGTGTCTCAGTTTAAAGTAAGCTTACCCCCTGCTTTCTTTACGACGACTTTTCTTCAAACTGCTGTTAAATACTTCAATGGGAGTATAACTTCGTTGTTACACGTCACTGATTTTTATGCCAAATTTTCGGGGTTCATTGAGGAGGCTCGACACGGCTAGTTACAGAAATCTGAACGTACCCCCGCACTTGTACTCACATCGGATTTGCATGAACGATCCTCATGCTGTCCTGGCACGAATGCTGGGAAGACTAAACAATGAGGGCCGAGCAAGTGGATTCCGGTTTCGCTCCTATCAGAGCCTATGCGAATTTTGTATTCCTGATCTTAGTGAAAGAGTAATTCCGGTCGTCTGACACGCGAGGCGAGCGTATTACGATTACATCGTTGTCGCGTGCTGGGCGCACCATTCATTGCTTCGTCGGCTCTAGAAGTTAATCGACAAAGTCTCCGCTAGTGTCATTGGTTTCAGTTGCTTATCAAGATTACTCTAGATCATGCCATGGAAAACTAGAACCTGGTGGACACGTTTTCAGCTGTGTAGAATTAAGTTCGTCGGCAGTGCATTACTGAGGTGGTGTTATTGACATCCTTGCATCTCAATTTCGCCTAAAATCTGCGCTGCAAGTGAGGCACGGGTTTCTCGCACTACATCCACAATATAATTGTTCCAGGACAGAAGGAAAGGAGAACGACGTGAATACGAATTCATTCAGTCTGTTCGTATTATAAAGTTGTAAAAAACGAAGCCTGGAAAATATTAGGCAAGTTTTGTCACTCTTATTATGTGTTAGCTGGTTGTATGCACACTTGGGCTACCTCTATGTGGCTAGTGGTTGCATAAGTTATTTACCCGAATTTTTCCATCCACCAGTCTGTTGGATTTACTTGAGTTAGTCTCATTTTTAGCTATCTGTCATCTGGTACACCCACCATAGGATGATTAGATAAGCAACTATGCGCAAAGAAACATGACAATCCGTGACGTGTTTCCCGGTCATAGGGTCGTCTTACACGTCTTACACGCACTAAGAAACATGCTTTGGGACTGAACTCGTGGCCTTTCGTGAATGGACTGCTGCGGACACCTGTTTCAGGTCACTTGGTTCAGAAAGCTAGTCTGGCTCGGTAAAGGGATAGTGTCACATCCTGCCTGTCGTATACACACTCGTGCGCGTCCATCCGGACACAAACACGCGGGGGTTACGGTCTTAAATGGCTATCTGTCTCTGTCACTGGCTAATTGTCGTCCACGCGTCCATCTGGACACACACACGGGGGTTACGGTCCTAAACGGCTGTCTGTCTCTGTCACTGGCTAATCGTCGTCCCACTTCCCCGCTTCTGAGTCAAGCTGTTGACCCTTGTGAAATTGTCACTACATCTGCTGTGTGCATACAGTCCGTGCCATGGGTACAGGGGATCCGGTACTCAGTGGATAGACTTATCAGGCACCAGATAACGAAACAGTTGTGTGTGTCCGGACCAAGAGACCGTACTCTGTCCATGCACACCACATCTCTATTATTTCCATCGTTTAATCAACCAACAGTGTATAATCTCAATAAATCATAACCTCACTGACGTGATTTTGTCATCTCTCAAAGACCCCGGAAGTGATGTGTTCCAGTGAACGGTCTCTAGTCTGGTTGGTTGTAAGCTGCTACCTCGAATAGAGAGCCGTAATTGTTCCTTAGTTATGGATGCATGTGTCCACTGGTTATTCAGTGAATCAATAATCAAATCGGTCTTCGTGAATCATGTGACCGTGCCACAAATTACTACGCGGAGTAGCGGGAGTGACGAATCCATATGTCTTTGTGATCCACACTCATCCATGGATAGCCAACTGGTGGGATGAAGAATGCCCTTTAATGCATTGTCTCCTGATGAACATGAACTAAGCGGTTGCAAGTCACGAGACATGAAAGTAAAAATCTCATTTCGATAGACTTTTTGACAGGTGAATATTCCCAAGTATCTCCTTGAACTTTCTCGGGTGTTCTTCGAATATTGAACAATAATGAGCAGACGCTTTAAAGCAGTCCTATAATTTCCGTACCAACCTTCGCCTCCCGTTTGGGAACGGAGCTATCACCTGATCAGACACTACTCGCGTGTTCACTCAGTACGTATACACCACACTGGTAGATATTTTAGGAGGACTGACGTACTTCATTGAGTTTTGATGAATAAATTTACAGATCAGATACCTCTAGTATGTGACCATTGTGCAGGGGGTATAAATTAACAGTTTTTAAGCTGTTTAGACATGCTTTGGCGTAGATAAGTGATGTGCTCAGTTTTATATCCAACAGTGCATATACACCCAGAACACGGTAACTCCTCTAACAAACATAACACCGACATAAGCATTATTAACATTTCATCGCGTATCCTGAAAGTTTTGTAGCCAGTTCGGTCATCTTCAATACACTTATTGGCCCGTGTAAGGGCACTGCTGACAAAACGCGACCTGTATCATACATAATCTCACTACTTTTTCGAAATAAGTAAGTATCCTATTTACCCATTATTTTGGGTGTTACGGGAAATAATTCGTTTTTAGTGTTTGGTTGAAACTGCTATAGTCAACTCTGGCCCCTCCAGTAGTTGGTATAATGCGGAGGCGGTTGATTGGCCGCTTTCGAACGGTTGTCATAGGGTACACAGAATCCTGGATCAATGTGAACGCTGTTGTGACCACTTCAGAAGGGTGCTACCGTAGGAGACCAAATACTCGTCGTTATTCGCCCACTTGTTCAAAATCCTCATAGCCGAACCTGGGAACGCAAGCGTTAAGTCCAGTAGTCCTGACACAATACATACATATCAAGATTTGAAGACAACTAACAATTTTGGCTGCGTTAGAAACAGACTAACAAAAAATGAATTCTAATTAACTCAAATGCATCACAAGTGTGGGCGAAATTACTCAAGCATCGTTTTATACTCAGCAATCTTCTGTGGATTAGCAACTGAATATAGCATGTATAAACAGTGGCAAAATTTCATTGCAGCACACAGAATGTCTGGGGACTGGTGGAAGTAGATTTTGGTGAATGAGCGGAAAGTTTGTAGTGCGCGCCTAAACGATCATCAGTCTCAGTGAAAAAAATAAAGAAGCGACGCAATCACATTATTGGTCACTGTCAAGTTTTGTCAGTCGTGCATCTTCCGTCGCACGATAATTCCGCCCTTCAACGATCAGCTGTCCCGGTCAGTGTAAGTTCGAAGTCAGATCAGTGGTCCAGTAGTCCCTACTGATAAAGTGCAGTATCTGCACTGGCTGCAGTCGTGCCCTAATTACGCAAATTTCCTTTTCGGAGCGTTGAGATGCAGTTCACCCATAGGCTCTTATTGCTGTGTGTTCAAATGCCAGACAATCAAATGAGAAACGCATCTCCTTCTGGGCCAGTGATGATGACAAGTAGTCGCAATGCGACCGGAAAATGTACGCCGTACCCTTTGTGGACTCTTGTTATATCTGCTGATTCGCCGATTTTCGGTATCTGCTGCTGACCCGCTCCAGTGCCTAGTGTCGGAGAGAAAAATACTCACTGAAGGGAACACAATAGCTATATTCCAACAAAGTGGTTGCGAGAGCGCGAGTGCGTGCGAGTGCGAAAAGTACAACGGCCTCAAGCTTTTTTATTGGAAGGACACTGTCTGAACTTGGTCCAATGCTGACGCACGCGGTCTGGCTTTAGTACGAGGCAGCGACGTGCTGCATATTGCGGTGTTGTCTGTCCTTGATCAACGCGGACTCGCGCTACTGTGACATGCTGCATGCTGAGGGGACGTTGTCTGTCTGGTCAACATCTAGCGGAGCTGAGAGTCCCCGTAGATTCCGGGCATTCAGTGGTTGCTTTCAGGAAGCTGACCTTCCTGACAAATCCCAACAACTACCACAGAGCGCAGATATCTTTGCGGCTGGTTGGCGTTTCCTTAATCGTACAATACGTGTCCTGCCTGTTTATGGTGCTTGTCTAGTGATTAACGAAGAATGACAGGGTCATTCGTTTGAATGAGGGCTAATCGTTAGTTGTTTCTGAAATTTCTGAGTTCAAAATCCGACGCATGTGGTTCCCGAGATTCTTTACTATAGACACTACCTCAAAGAATGAATGCGTGCTAATCAATACATTCACGTGATGTTTTCTACGTCCGTGCCAGTTGATGGTTCCCTATTGCTTCCTTTTTATCATTCTTGGAAGGTTAAAAACTTTTCCTGATTAGGACTGTATAATTAGTGGTGTCGCCGGAGAAGATAGCTGCTGATCGCTCGTGAAAAAAACGTGTTTCTCACATTAGTTTACCACCAGATCCAAATTCCAGGCTGTAATGCGGCCGTTCGTCTAACCTCAAAATGACCGGAAATAGTTTTGGTTGAAGCGGTCATCTACGTTGTCCTTAGTTGTGTATGGTATCAAGAACAGCCATCGGGTAGTTTTGAACACTAACGCAAAACGATAATGTGTTGGACACATTATTGCACGACCCTGTAAAATACAAAACACCTAGTCTATTCCGTAATACTTGCTCTGTGTAAATCGGCTTCACCATTTGAATATGGTATTCAGCAGCAGGAGTATTCAGTGACACACATGGTTCAAGACAGATAGATGTTCTCCACTCCACTGAGTCACCAGTAGTGTACAAAATCACAGGCTTATCAAGCACACATCTATTCAACGATACAGACGCTCACCTTACTCCATAACTCTCATGCTGTCAGCTGCTATCTTATGTTACTCTCTCTCTCTCTCTCTCTCTCCCACTCTGCACTCCGCATGTACAAATGCCACGGGCCACAATTTGGGAGCACTAGACTTAAGCCAATGAGTCTTGCAAATCTGAATCACTTAAAGAATACGACACCCGCGAGCCTAACGGTTGCCCGACTGAGTACTGCCTTGACTGATAAATAAACAATGCTGGCTGATCTGACCCGATAAGATGCAGTTCGGCTATCCACATGAGGGGTAGTTTAACGTCGAATTAAAAAGCATGCTCCTACGAGCTTTCTAACTAATTGCTTGGAAAATGTTTGAAATGTCTTTTTCAATCTATTCGGAATTTTTTGTAGGGTGGATTTACCTGTCTTTCCTGAAAATGTGCTGTATTTAAGGGTGCACCACGCAAATCATGGGGGGGGGGGGTTTCCAAAGCACTTTGTTGTCAGTGTAGACTGTTTTTGTTATATAGACGTATTGCTGAACTTCAACTCTGCAGTCATGATGTCCACATATCAGAACTGTCCAGGCTAAATTCGAAGCCCTATCAGTGGCCCCTATCATGAGAACCACCAGAAGGATTGCAGTGCAAGAACAAGCTAAATACATTGATTTGTTACCTCCTGAGTGATAGGTTACGTCAAGAAAATGGATAGCTGTTTTGTCGGGGTCAGCCGTCTCTAATAACCGAACATCACATCATTTGGACGGATGTCACGTGCAGGATACGGGACCAAACGAAACAAGCCCTGATTGGTCAGAATGCCAGCCAATCCGGATCGAGCATCTTTGACTGCGCTTCTCGCCCCCTCACGAAGATTCCAGCACGGCCTTGTGGAACATTGATAACCCTATAAATGCAGTTGTAATTACTTTTTTGTCTCCATATAGGGCTGTCTAGAGCTACCGTGCCTTTTGATATACCATGGTGGGCGGAGGAGACCGATACTGAGTTACACGACAATTCAGCAAGACAACGTTTGAAAGTTTGAACTTAACCCTTCTGGTCATTTTCGGGTGTCATGCATCGTCATCAGCACCGTCTCGTCGAATTTTGTCTACTTCATAAGGAAAACTTTAGATGATTGGGGTGGCCTGGTTCCGGATCGGGCATATTTCAGCTGTCTTCACGTGTATGTCAGTGGCACTAAAGAAGGTGACTGGTGCTATCTTGCTGTTGTAGCTCTCCGAAATCGCGAACCAAATACCACAACAATTGTGGAAACAAGTAAAGCTCTTCACCTCAAACAGGTCTTGCTCCACACGCTAAACTCATCCCACTCATCCATCTGAGTCAGCTGAGTTCAACGACAGTTTAAAATGTACTTCCGGGTATTTTATTGCTACACACAAATGCAGTTCCAAATGGGAAAAAGAATTTGCCGAAGAATTACACATACTCCGGCTTATTTATAGAAAAAGCATGATAATCGACTATTTGTACACAGCTATCGCGAAAGTAGAGTAAGCAATAGTTTCAAAAAAGCACCTGATGTGGCACATCGAATGGCCTCTTTGAATGGAACGCCGAAGTAGGTTTGATAGTCTTCCGTCATCTCCCGTAGGTCCGTCTGAAGTGGAAAATGAGGGTTTCATGTCTTTGTTTTTCTTCCTCACTCTCAACCAAGTGGTAGTCGTCCGCCTCTGAATGGTCCGACACATGTTTTGGTCCTTTCAGAGACGCAGCTACTCAAAAATGAGTGCGGAAAAAAACGGAGTGGCACTTTTGCGAAAAAAAATAAATACCACCGCCATCTCTTTCTTGGAGCAATACACTCAAGACAAAAGATCAAATGGTCCCATGTTGTTCTTGAATACGAATGGGGGACTGCGTTCCAATTAGCGAACCATGGAAACAGCTCGGAATCTCCCAAATGGTTTTCCTTATGAATTGGGAGTGCTCTTCTGTTTCCTGTAGGTGAGCATTCCGGATCGGACGCAAATATGACGCATATGACCTTATTCCTATCGTTTATCCATATCCGGCATTCAACCACACTCAGCACGACACGTGTTCACACAGACACCAACATTGTCTCCCCATTAAGAAGTCACGATGCCTGGTCCAGATGCAAACTGACCTGTTTTGTGCACATAACTGTGGATCTTCTAAAAGGTTTTCCCCTCGGAAACCGGTATGTTGGGAATGAAAAGCTCCTATCCCATGAAACCTCGTTTCCGTTTTAAACGTCCACCTGTTGTGACCCCTTCCAATTTGAATCTGAACTCTGTATTTTGTCATGGTGTCGATTGAAGGAAGAAGTACCAAAACTGTTTGTTCGTCGATGCGTCTCCTGGTAAAGACGTTCCTTATATGTGTTGGAAGGCACTGAATAACCAACGTTGTAATCGATAAGACG
The DNA here is from genome assembly GCF_000715545.1 of Opisthorchis viverrini. Lineage (NCBI taxonomy): Eukaryota > Metazoa > Platyhelminthes > Trematoda > Opisthorchiida > Opisthorchiidae > Opisthorchis > Opisthorchis viverrini. Next base: position 453,034 of record NW_008751914.1, read on the forward strand.
TGGCAACACATTCGACGTGTCTTTAAGGCAGAGTATTCAGCTAGAGCGTTTAATCAGTGACTAAACTATTGATTGACGCGCTTGTGGACGCGTCACATTCCTTCTCAGACACAGAATACCTTGGCTTCTATTTCTCTCGAATCTTAGACCCAATATTTACCAGTAAACGAAGGCCTTTCGGACAAATATCTTAGACGGTGGACTTACTTCCAAGTGTAAACAGATCAGTCGGATGAGTTGGGATTCGTTAACTTCGGGTGAGGTTACAGCTTCATGAAGTTGACACACCAAGAGAAGAGGCAGGTTTACTTGGGCCATAACTGAAAAATTCAAGCAAAATACGACTATTTATGAGGGATGAGGTTTGATTTGATAACTATGTTCGGGTGGGAGACACTTACTCTAGACAAAACCGCATACTTGCATGTTAGAACGTAATATCAGCTTAATCGTTACTTGACTGAAATAAAAGGCCCTATGAGCCCCCTTGGATGGAAATACCTAGAAGAACGACAAGTAAACAATAATTAGTGAAAATGGTAAAATAATGGAACGAAATCTAAGTGAATTGAAAAGGATGAAATGAGAGAAAAGGAACGATGCAGAAAGACACTCGAAAAGAACGCGACGGTTTTTTGCAAAAGGCAACCATTGATTGAAAACTGTTGACAAGTACGAAACTCTTGTCACAAACGAATACAAAGTCCTTCGAACAAGTAAATTGTACGGAAACGGTTTTTGAATGATGGGTGTAAATCAAGTGCTTGCATTTTTTTTACGTTGGATCGGGTGAATAAATGACCAAGTCGTTTAGGTGAGGGGAAGCTGAGAACTACCAGAAACCGAGGACTACTCATCTACCCATCATAAGCCAGTAGTAGATAGTATGATTTCAGCACTCTAGTCTAGTAGGGGATAGCGATCGGAAGGTGAAGGGAATTTGGCTCTGAAGGACGTCCAAAGAAATCAGATACATTTGGGTTATGCAACCGGAAACTAAGGCGGATATTCACCCAATCACTCGGATTCAACAAGGAATAGGTTCGAATAGCCGTACAAAATAAGGGTATCTGAAGTCGTAAAAAGAGTGTTGAATGCGGCTAACATTAGAGTGGAATTCTAGGAGGTTCATTTGGATGACCGCCTCCCGGTTGAAAGGATGAGGGACTGTGAATACAAAATAAAACGTAGCGGCTACATGGAGGTCCACATGAATCAAACAACTAGGGAACTGCACATCAGAATCGGTGTGAACAAGGAGTACGCAGACGAATAGTCACGAAACACAAATGAATATGAGGCGATAAACCGAGACTCGGTATCGGCGCGACATATACCAGACAGTGAAAAGATTTGGAGAATGTTGATTCTCTGAGATGAGGACTGAGGTTCACACCACGGCAGCTGATGCATTAGCAACCACCAGGCATCCTAACGTGAGTAGAATAAAAAGCGTTAAACAGGCAAATGCATGAAAAACGGTTTTAGCTGAGCGGAGTCGACATATGGTCGTGTACGACTATCACTAATGTGATGTGGGCCTTAACCACAGCTAATCAAATCCACTGAACCTGTCCAGACTGGTTCGATCGTCCTTTTTTGTTAAAGGTGAAACGTTGCAATCAACGTCTGGCCAACATTTCTAGGATAGCTGGAGGTTCACTTCGACACTCGATTGATGGTTGTTGGTCGGAGTACATTGTCTGGATGTTCACCGATCCTCGGGGAGGATCTAGCAACCAGCAAGCCATGAAATTAGAATTTAATTAGCTGTTATGGTGCATACCAAAAGAAAACATATTACGAGTTGCCTGAAAAATTTAGTGATGAGCAATAACAGACGTATGCGCTACTCATAAAGTTGCTGAAGAATTCGTTGACAGCCCGCGACCGGTTTCGCCCTTATAAAGTTGCGAATTCGTTGACAGCCCGCGACCGGTTTCGCCCTTCTTGAGGCTCATCAGCTAGGTGCAATCCCCGAGTTTCTGTCAACCAACCTTTCTAATTGAGACCAAATTGCACGCGAAATATACTCATTCGCGAACAAATTTGGTTTTGCGGGAGACTCACCTGGAACCCAGCTGAATCTCTCGTTTATGATGTTTTCAAATGTTTTCAAATGAGTGTATTTCGCTGATTTCGTGCAATTTGGTCTCAAATAGAACATAAGGTTGACGGAAACCCGGGGACTGCGCCCACCTGACGAGTCCGAAAAATGGCGAAACCGGTCGTGGGCTGTCGACGGATTTTCAGCAGCCTCATGAGTAGTACGTTACAAAGATATCCAGCAGGAAAGTTTAAACCTCGCAATCTTCCGGTTGGCTGTTTGGACACGTAGCTATTTGGCCCATCAGCATGGCTTGGCTTAATTAACAAGAGAAAATTTTGTTTGAGAAATGATGTGTCTAATGGGGAAAAACGAGTCCGATATTACTGATAGATGAAGAGAAATAAACATTTATTCATGATTGAAATTGTTCCAAGGTGGGATTTCTACATTTTAAGTCCAAATCACTATTTATTTCCTCGTGTCCACTTTTCATAAGGTACCCAATATGCTTCAGAGTTCCATGGGACGATAATCAAAAGAGTAAAACACAGGGAACTACAATGTCGCATCCACCTGTGGTCTCTAAGGATAGACATTGTTAACTTGAATGTCGAATGATGCGAAGCCTGCTCTGAAGCAGATATGTTCAAGTTACGCCCATCCCAACAATCTTAAAGTTTCTGACGACCGTTGACTTCAGTGACTATAGAGTTTCGTGGATGTTACGACAGAGTAGCCCACACCAGATCGCAACATATGCACAGAAATTGCGTTTTGCCCAACTTGATTGTGTAACCCCACCCACCTCACTTTGTAACTGCCCTCCAAGAAGGCAGCTTGCCACTTGTCGATCAGGTGACCCGTAAAAAGATTTACGGTATCACGTCTTCCTTCACAAACATACGCACGACCAAGAAATCCGCCTAACTAGAGTAGACGCCATTCTGTTTCTCACCTTAAGACATGTGGAAAGACTGATCGAAATTCCCAGACAGCTCATTACCGATTTCGCCTTGTCTATGGGTCACCATTGTGAGAAGCTGAGGAAGTGAATTCCTTACTCAAACAGAAGTGTGGTTGAGGTTTCACTTTAGAGATCATGCGGTCGATTAGATTCCTGGAGCTGCAACGTCAGGGATTCGTCGCGAAGGCATTCAATAAAGTTTCTCTCGGACAACAATCCAATACTATTTAATCGGACCTTTATTGACCATCTTCTCAAGGAACCTTGGGTTAGTCGGTGTGTTGCTCATTGGACGCAACATTATCGACATGGGGGACTCGAGTTCTAATCACTTTTTATACAAGCAGTTCCACCTCTCACACGGTATCTGCTGTGCTCCAAAACTTCCGTGGAACAATAATACACCAAGTCAAAAGCATGACGCGCTGCGTCCATTTGTGGTCGTCTAGTTTTGGATGTGTGAATGTCCAATTGGAAAGTCATCATACCTTATACCGTGATACATGCATGATCTCTATGGATAGACATTTCTAGTTTGACTGTGGCTGTCGTCTGCCCGATAAGATGAAATGTGTGACTAAATCCACACTATAAGACGTTTGTCTAAAGTCGTGGAATTAATTAGCATCTCTTAGACAGATGTGTGCGTTTAAACAAGGGTGGTGGGCGATTTCGCGGTACATTTTGGTGCGTTTCCAGAAACCTTGTAAGTGGTGTATCCGTCCGTACATGTGTCACGATATCTCGAATATCGTACCAACTGAAACACGAGACGGCTTGGTTCATCACATTCAGTAGCCTGGATACATCACAAACAAGAGATTCAGCTGGGTTCCAGGTGAGTCTCTCGCAGAACCAAGTTCGCTTGTAGATAAGCACTAATATTTTCGGGAACTTTTCATCAGATCATCACATATGCAGTGTGAGAACTGAACATCACTTCAGTAGTTGACTAAACGAGGAACTACCTGGCCAACTGGGTGGTATAAAAGCAAAATCTTAGCTAAGGAAACTACTCACAAGGTTGCTGAAAGCTCTTCAACTTCGAGTGTCGCACGAAATGGCCTCTGTGCAGCAAGTTAAGTTGAAGAATATCATAAACGAGGGATTGAGTTGATCTCTCATTAGAACCGCATCGGTACACAAGTGAGGGTTTGTGTGTGTGTGGCAAAAAATGTGGTTTGAAGGTCTGTTGCGTGAGAGGGTCTGGCAGCTTGTGTCACCTGAACAAGAATAGTTTACACTTCATCAGAATTATATTGTTACCGCCCTTAGGTATATATCGGCAACCTGGAAGCCCCTTTGTAGATGACTCAAAACGGTTAGCTGCAGTTGGTCATGTGACCAAACTCAATGATATGTGACGTGATCAAAACTTTGACTGTGCTAATCAATATGTTGGTATTCCGGCATCATACGTGCTGGCGTATTCTCTGACAAAGTTACTGAATACCTCCTGAAGTCACGTATCAATTGGCTTACTGAGTTGCGCAGACGAGGAACGAGCAGTGAATTTTTGAAAATTGTGCTTAAGACATCCACTTTGTTCACTCAGTTTAGCCTGAATACACCCGGATCGCCCAACTTTACAAAATTTATAACGAACTAACCAAAGTGGTCGCACGTTAACACATTGATCCGACTAGACGATAGTCTTCTTTTTGTGCGGATAGGGAACTGTTCCCGTTGGGCGTGGTTGCCGCATAAAAGGTAAAAATATAAGTCATAAACAAATGAGGACAACACGTTTTTACTGTTTTTGTTCCTGCTCACGCCACTTTATCCAAATGATAGATGATCCAATGCGGGCCTGTCAGAACTGTTGCTTTAGTTCATTCAGTGGCCTGAAATTGATTGATTTCGCTCATATAAAGTGCTTTCCGATGGCACAAACACCATAAATCTCCATTCGATACCGGAGGCTTTTTAGTATATCATCGAACGAAATAAGAGCGACAGAATATCTAGGCAGGGTTTCTACTCTCTACGAGCGATAACTATCAAGTGTTAGGAAGTTAGTACTCCTCACCATCATCTTCGACAGCATAACAACACTAGTGCTTAGCTTCTGTACAACCATGATTTGTTTGAAAGCTTTAGTGTGAAGAAAAGAATAAAAGTGAACGAGGAAGAAACTTAGCGCTGGCTTACTAAAATCATTTTGAGGTGTCTACACTCATTCAGGCAGTCCGAATAGAAAATGACAACAAGAACGTCACCGACATCGATTAAGAGCCAAAACTTGCAGCTTCTCTAACTAGGCGCAGTAGGGCTCGCAGGGTATGGTCCCTATGATTAACCCCGACAGCGAGATGCTTGAGGATGTGGGAAACAGATGGTGCGCAGTTATTGGTTGCAAAATCATTGCAAGATGAACGAAGTCTTCAGTCCTAGGTGCTGGGCCTACAAGGAGAGAGTTAGTAATGGGATGGAGAGAGGGGAAGAAAAAGTATGTGAAAGAGAAAGAAGAGAGGCGTCAACAGTAGCATTTTTTCGCTTACCCGTCCTGCCGTATGCAGCAAGTAAGGCGACCCGGCTGATGGCACCACGCGACGGCCGATGTGGCATGAGTTTATTTGTGGATGTGCAATTCATGGTTGTACGTGGGCTGGGATACTGCCAGGGCGCCCACACCTAGACAGGAGGACGATTAGGGTCCTCAACCAAAGCCTTTGGCTCGAAAACCTAACCGCAAAGCTGCGATGTTTGACTGGAAATGCAAGTACATTACCATTTTTACGGAACACGTAACCACCTCCAACCGGGGAGACTGTGTTCGTCGTACTTCTCATCATTGACCAACCTAGTATGAGAGACCCTGTGAGCGTTTCCCGGACACCACCCAGTGTAGCTAATGGGTCACCGAGGGACACAAGCTGTCGCACAGCGGTAGGGTACAGTATATTCGTGACGAAGTTGGTACTAGGGATAATCGGTAAATCAAGTAAGCTACCTGTAATTTCAGTATCTTCAGCGTTTTTTATGACACCCTTTTCCATAGTTGCACACACCTTGTCTTGGTTCAGACATGAAGAATCTGTCCACAAAAGTGTGTCTACATTTGTAACCCGATTGGCCTCCATCTTTTACTTCAATGCTCAGTGAAACGCCACCCAGCCATCTTTACTGGTGGGCCCGAACCAGTCACTACGTTTCTTGTCGAGGATATGTGACAGACTGTTGGACTGTCAGTGAATCATGTATGGGCGTTTCCGAAAATCCTTACACTGTTTTTCCCCCCCCCCCCCCCAAATCACGGATTAGCTATAATTCACTGCCTAAAACCATTAATGTGTGTAGGTACCTAAAACATTTGGATTGCTCAATGAAATTGAAGAACGCACCAAATATATAGTTCAGTACGATAGTGCGAGCAAATTGCACACTGAGGTTACTAATCGGTGTTTAGGTCCCCACAATACCAGAGCGCGAGCAACGCTACGAATGGTTTTTTAAGTTCGCAGTGTTAGACGCCTCAAGTAGAACATAAGGTAGACAGAAACCACATCTACCTGAGGAATTCAAAGAGGGGCTATCGAAGAGATTTCACCAACTTCCTTCAAGAATCTATAGTAGCACGATATCTCGAATATCGAACTTGCTGAAGCATGTGGCGGCCTTTGGGCAGCATGTTCAGTTGAAGAAAATCATAGACGAGAGATTCGGCTGAGATTTAGTAGATCTTCTGGTAATTTGCGACGTTTGTCGTTTGATTCAAACCCTCTCGAATGGCATGTCAATGCCAACCCAGTGATGGTTTGGTTGCGTCTGTGTGGTTGACCGGTATTAAAGGTAGGCACGCTAGACCGTTTGGTGATCTGCTTAACCGTTTCTCATTGCGATACTTGTTCGTAGTTGGCTTTCCGTCCTACTGGTGCGCGTGTGATTTGGTGAAGCATTGGTCGAGTCAACTTGACTATTGGAACCGAAATACGGTTGCATGTGGAAAGGAAATTACTGGCCGGCTGCGAAATAGTCGATTGATTCTAAATGTCAGGCAGCACTCCATCACCTTTGTTGATATTTTTTCTAAACTACGACTCCAGGAATTGAATGCACCTGATGCTTTTCTTTGAAAGAATATTATCTGACAGTGAATGATTCTCAACTTCACCTACTTTGGCACTGACTAGGCTCAAACCAGACCAATGCAACTTCAATGGCACTATCGATCATCAAGTCTGAAGGTAAGCTTTACTACGATTTTCTGTTCCATCGTCGAAGACAAAAGACTCCTTCAACTAGATACCCCCAGTTTAATTTTCAAAAATGGTTCTCGGTTCTTTCAAGAGGCTAATTTTCTCCCAGCAGTCCGCAGGATGACTCGTTTGATGGGAACATTTCATCCGGGCAATGCAACCGACAGACAACAATATCGCCGGAATAAATCAGTCTTGGTTGCTCAAACGTAGTCATTCCTAAACCTCCCTTGAGCCTAAGGGGCACAAGACATTTGAATCGTATATGTTTACCGTTCCAGGTGTTCTTCATATGTACGGAGATACAGACGGAACCGTGTTCCTAACGGTTCACTTCAGTCTGAGATCTCGGTCCTAGGGTTCGCTGACTATCTGATATCCAGTCCATTATTGGATTGCAAAGTCAAAGAGAACTGCTTACTAACAAGATCGTCGGACAACCAAGATGTCATTACCATACATGACGTCGGCTGTAGATCATTTGACTATGAAGTTCACTCTTTGCTCCGAACCAGGCATTAGAATACTTGCTATAGAAGAGACTGTTGGTAACTGAGGTAGCAGAGATGGTCTTTGGTTTGTTCGCTGAGTTGGACAATTTGATTGCAAATGTTTCATCACCAATCGAAGTGACATCATCACTGCGTTGTTAGGGTGCACGGTGGAGCGTAGCGATGGGTCGGTGGTTGTGCGCTGAGTAGTGTTGTGTGTGCTAAAATGCATGCTGCTAGCTGGGGTTAACCTTCGATCACGATTGGTTGTTCCGTCGGTTGGTTCCATTGGCTGTTCTGTTATCCTGTGTCCTGATTGATCGGTGACCTTGCGAATTGTGAACCTGGCCTCCTCTGCTCTCGTGCTCTAATCGAACCTGGAGTGACCTCTGTCGTTGACCTCTCTGGGTTCCGGCTTGTGACCTTTGTTGATCCGACTCCAAGCAGTTCCGAATCCGATATTTGGCTCTCCTTGAGCATTGATGTGGAAAGGACCAACGCACAACCACCAACCCATCGATCGCTACACTCCACCACACCCCCCAATAACACACCGATGATGTCACCTCGATTGGTGATGAAACGTTTGCAATCAAAGTGCCTAACTCAGCGAACAAACCAACGACCAACTAGAACACTTGCCACTATATGTTCTGGGAGGATATTGACCGGGTATTCATCAGCCTGTCGAAATTGGAAGACTTGAAGACTGAAACTGATGATCGAGTAGTAGCATGCCTCATCTCAGTGATACTGTAAAAAAAAGTTCAGTGCGGACCCGAATAAAGTAGATTCCCTAGTCTCATCAGACCTTTGTCATAGAAAATGGATTCTAATAAAGCACATGCTTGTTAATAGCCTACGAGTAAAAATATTGATAGTCGGACTGGGCAACTGCTGTGTGGCAATTCCAGGGTGAACAAGGCGTGAACTACAGTCATAGTGTCCTCTTTGGTGAACGAAAACGTGCTCTTTGTCTGACAGTGACCTTTAAATGTGGAGGAGGATTCTGTGTTCAACAAAAGCTGGCTGTTACTACGATTTTTGCGATATGTGGCTTTTCAGGAAATTTACCTTACTCTAATAGACGTAATGCACTATTCATAAGGTTGTTGAAGACTGTTCGGTGGCCAACGACCGGTTTCACTCTTCTTGGAACTCATCAGGTAGGCATAGTCCCCGCCAGCTTTATTTTCTGCTTAAACCCAAAGTGAAATGATTTCGACAAATATACCCATTTGCAAATCAATTTGGTTTTCAAGGGTGACTTAAGTGGATATCTCGTTTATGATGTTCTTCAACTGAATGTGCTGCACAAAGGTCGCCTCATGTTTCAATTGGTACGATATTCGAGAAAAGAAATCGCGGCTTTCACAAAGGATACTACTCACAAGGTGGCTGAAAACTCTGCAGAGGTCTACTAGAATTCAAAACAACTTTCTCATCTAATCTAATCTCATGTTGTTTAATTTACACTCAACAGTAGTATTGTTGGGTGCAAACGGAGCGCTCAATTTCACTCACAACGAGGCTTGAGAGGGGAAGAACACCGTTATCCACAAACTGGCTTGGGGGTGTCATTCCAAAACAAAAGTTTCGAGAAAAAATCACCAAACAAAACATACCTGTAGTGTTCAGCGCCGTTCGAAGGGGTTCTGAAAACGTCTCGCATATGGTCATGACAAGGTTCATCCCATATTTCTGCATGAATTAAAAACCGTTGAAAATAAATATAGTTGAAACCAGTCCTCATTGAGGTGGGTGACATTTCGCTTTCGTTTCGTCTCATTTGCAGGGCTTGAAAAACTCAATGTGAATGCCGGTCAACCAGTAGAATCCCATTCCCAGTTGCAACATTTTTTCACGGTCAGTTGTATAAGTGGCAAAAGAGAGAAAACCCCTCACAGGCAAGTTCATGAGTTAGGTTTTGCGGTGCCAACTATAGAACATTTACGATTCAGAGAAACCAAAGAGAAGTAAGACCACAAGGGTCGACTTTAATTTTCCCTCCTAGATGAGGTGCCTCTGAAAAAATGTGCTGGGCCTATCTTAGGTCGAAGCCCCTTTAGAAAGGTCATAACAGGCAGGAAGATTATATTGAGAAGCTGGGTGCCTTCAGTGTAAATCAATAATTCATACAGACAAGTTTGAGTGGAATGCATTGAAGTCAGTTCACTCTGCAAATAGCCATACCTTTGAGTAGTAGAGATGGATGTGGACAAAGAAGTTGGTCACCACAAACACAACAACCCGTTGGTGACTACACGAGTTTTGAATGCAGACAAAGCTTCCCATTCTTAACAAATCACTACCATCGTCATTGACAGCTACGCGTGATTAGAACACTGGTAATTCACTGTTATACAGCCACGTCAGTTTAGTTGAATGAAGTCTTTTAATTAAAACCAGAAAGAAACCGGACAAGGAAGGGGACCTAGGGCTAGCCTATCAGAAGTGCCTGAGGTAACTACACCTCCAGCAATTATTCGGACAATCTGGATAGAAACCGACAACATAAGCGCTACTGAAATCGGGTAGCCACCATTTAGATCAATGTCTTCAACCGAGCACAGGGACGGTCCCATGGACCCCATGCTGAAGGGTGAACCGCACCAACAGCGCACAAACTTTTTGAAACATCTTCGTTCCCTTCTGCCGTGTCAAATTCCGACCACCTCTAGATTCCTTCCACTCGGAATTAGGCATGGAGAACTGCGCCGGCCGAAACAGGTCATAACTTGACATATTGATTGCCTACTCAGAGAATACTGCCAAAGGTAGACCATAATTTCACACACGGTTGGTCTGCTTGGTAGCGGTGTTTGATTAGCAAACGCATAAAACTTTTATCGACCACCGTTGACTGGCATGCACATGGTAAACATTTATTCTTCACGTGCTTCCAAATGCAGTTAACACAATCTTCCCAGCAGTGACGCGTAGAGTAGAGTGTAATAGGTATTTCTGGTTTGATGTTCACCTTCATGGATCCTCAATGTGTCAAGTTTTCTGAGTGACCTGATGCAACTGAATAAGGCTCACATCCCACATGAAGACGTAACTTGCTCACCTGTTTGTACATTTCCCATATGGCCTTCATATGAAGTCGGCTTCTCTTGGTCAGTATTGATATAAATATTTGGGCTTCTGGTGGAATCTTTGGCCTGGAAAATAAAAAGACCCGTTCTGGGTATTTGATGGTGACCAAGAATTACAGTTGCGTCCACGTTTGGAAGTCAAATAATGAGGAACTTTTTGATGAACTGAGTAAACTCGTGGCTTAGATTCATTTAACGAAGTTTTTGTGGACCAATAGTCCATCAAACTATCATAAATTATCTCCTCGAGGATAATCCCCAGGAACAAACCCTTCCCTGGAAGAGGCCATTTTGGTGGTATTGAATTCATTCTGTTGTAACCCCGTCCATCAAGGAAACGACCAATTTGAGATACTACCTCGAGGCAATAGTGGGTGGAAACTAAGTAAAGCATGACTGGCTACTACACTCCCTTCTTATAGAAAGAGTCATTTGCACTCGGAACATCAGGCGAACGTTTTTGAGCCCCACTGATAGGTTCTTGAAGATTCGTACAGGTGGAACTCTTTTGTGGGCACAAACAATTCTCCCTAGTTCTGTGAACACAACTCAGAAGTCACTGGATGAAGTTGGACTATCAATTTGGAAGATTAGGCTGCTGAAGGGACTTGTTTTCATTTTAGGTATATCAACTTTAGCATTGCTTTCCTTTTACTGTAGTCCCAGCACACTCGTTTGCAGCTTTTATTAGACACTTCATCGCTTGATTTGACCACTTGTGCCACCAGCAGCGAGGTTGATTAAATGACGTGTTTCACTCGTTTTCTTTCGAGATTCCGTAGTAACTTTGCAACAACCTCTTTCATGTGCTCAAGTATCATCAAAATTACCGCTTTTTTTCAGAAAGCAAAGAGCTGGTAACCTTCAGTGTGGGTTTCATCCCTCGATTAAGAACAGTTCACACTGACAAGCCTCGAACTACTGTACAACGCTTTAATTCTTGATAGAAGTATAAGATCTCGTAATTTCTGTAAAAATGTCTTTCCTAAAGTGCACTAGTTCCACACTGAACGGTTGAAAATTGTTTAGCTATTTCCAATTCGTTGTGTGGGTCTCATGAATCCCTTGGGAAATTAGTGTTTTTCGGAATCTACAAATCTCTAGTGGAGAAAATTTATTTTTCCAGGAGACGCTAGATTACGTGACGTGAACTGTTGTTCCCAAAGGTTGACCAGTGCAAATTGACAACACTGCTAATCATCAGCCTCACTGTGGGAGGGCATGATTCTCGCTCCAGTACAAACAGTTGCTGTCTTGCATGTCTCTGAAGATATACTTGGTGCCCTTCGGTATTCAACATGGGTTGACTTTATCTAGAAGCTGAAATACGTGACAGAA
>NW_008751914.1:466288-565716 GCF_000715545.1 Opisthorchis viverrini
GAACCTGGCCTCCTCTGCTCTCGTGCTCTAATCGAACCTGGAGTGACCTCTGTTGACCTCTCTGGGTTCCGGCTTGTGACCTTTGTTGATCCGACTCCAAGCAGTTCCTTGCTTCTTGGTTTCCGAATCCGATATTTGGCTCTCCTTGAGCATTCCTGTGGAAAGGACCAACGCACAACCACCAACCCATCGATCGCTACACTCCACCACACCCCCCAATAACACACCGATGATGTCACCTCGATTGGTGATGAAACGTTTGCAATCAAAGTGCCTAACTCAGCGAACAAACCAACGACCAACTAGAACACTTGCCACTATATGTTCTGGGAGGATATTGACCGGGTATTCATCAGCCTGTCGAAATTGGAAGACTTGAAGACTGAAACTGATGATCGAGTAGTAGCATGCCTCATCTCAGTGATACTGTAAAAAAAAGTTCAGTGCGGACCCGAATAAAGTAGATTCCCTAGTCTCATCAGACCTTTGTCATAGAAAATGGATTCTAATAAAGCACATGCTTGTTAATAGCCTACGAGTAAAAATATTGATAGTCGGACTGGGCAACTGCTGTGTGGCAATTCCAGGGTGAACAAGGCGTGAACTACAGTCATAGTGTCCTCTTTGGTGAACGAAAACGTGCTCTTTGTCTGACAGTGACCTTTAAATGTGGAGGAGGATTCTGTGTTCAACAAAAGCTGGCTGTTACTACGATTTTTGCGATATGTGGCTTTTCAGGAAATTTACCTTACTCTAATAGACGTAATGCACTATTCATAAGGTTGTTGAAGACTGTTCGGTGGCCAACGACCGGTTTCACTCTTCTTGGAACTCATCAGGTAGGCATAGTCCCCGCCAGCTTTATTTTCTGCTTAAACCCAAAGTGAAATGATTTCGACAAATATACCCATTTGCAAATCAATTTGGTTTTCAAGGGTGACTTAAGTGGATATCTCGTTTATGATGTTCTTCAACTGAATGTGCTGCACAAAGGTCGCCTCATGTTTCAATTGGTACGATATTCGAGAAATCGCGGTTCATCTTTCACAAAGGATACTACTCACAAGGTGGCTGAAAACTCTGCAGAGGTCTACTAGAATTCAAAACAACTTTCTCATCTAATCAGTACTCATGTTGTTTAATTTACACTCAACAGTAGTATTGTTGGGTGCAAACGGAGCGCTCAATTTCACTCACAACGAGGCTTGAGAGGGGAAGAACACCGTTATCCACAAACTGGCTTGGGGGTGTCATTCCAAAACAAAAGTTTCGAGAAAAAATCACCAAACAAAACATACCTGTAGTGTTCAGCGCCGTTCGAAGGGGTTCTGAAAACGTCTCGCATATGGTCATGACAAGGTTCATCCCATATTTCTGCATGAATTAAAAACCGTTGAAAATAAATATAGTTGAAACCAGTCCTCATTGAGGTGGGTGACATTTCGCTTTCGTTTCGTCTCATTTGCAGGGCTTGAAAAACTCAATGTGAATGCCGGTCAACCAGTAGAATCCCATTCCCAGTTGCAACATTTTTTCACGGTCAGTTGTATAAGTGGCAAAAGAGAGAAAACCCCTCACAGGCAAGTTCATGAGTTAGGTTTTGCGGTGCCAACTATAGAACATTTACGATTCAGAGAAACCAAAGAGAAGTAAGACCACAAGGGTCGACTTTAATTTTCCCTCCTAGATGAGGTGCCTCTGAAAAAATGTGCTGGGCCTATCTTAGGTCGAAGCCCCTTTAGAAAGGTCATAACAGGCAGGAAGATTATATTGAGAAGCTGGGTGCCTTCAGTGTAAATCAATAATTCATACAGACAAGTTTGAGTGGAATGCATTGAAGTCAGTTCACTCTGCAAATAGCCATACCTTTGAGTAGTAGAGATGGATGTGGACAAAGAAGTTGGTCACCACAAACACAACAACCCGTTGGTGACTACACGAGTTTTGAATGCAGACAAAGCTTCCCATTCTTAACAAATCACTACCATCGTCATTGACAGCTACGCGTGATTAGAACACTGGTAATTCACTGTTATACAGCCACGTCAGTTTAGTTGAATGAAGTCTTTTAATTAAAACCAGAAAGAAACCGGACAAGGAAGGGGACCTAGGGCTAGCCTATCAGAAGTGCCTGAGGTAACTACACCTCCAGCAATTATTCGGACAATCTGGATAGAAACCGACAACATAAGCGCTACTGAAATCGGGTAGCCACCATTTAGATCAATGTCTTCAACCGAGCACAGGGACGGTCCCATGGACCCCATGCTGAAGGGTGAACCGCACCAACAGCGCACAAACTTTTTGAAACATCTTCGTTCCCTTCTGCCGTGTCAAATTCCGACCACCTCTAGATTCCTTCCACTCGGAATTAGGCATGGAGAACTGCGCCGGCCGAAACAGGTCATAACTTGACATATTGATTGCCTACTCAGAGAATACTGCCAAAGGTAGACCATAATTTCACACACGGTTGGTCTGCTTGGTAGCGGTGTTTGATTAGCAAACGCATAAAACTTTTATCGACCACCGTTGACTGGCATGCACATGGTAAACATTTATTCTTCACGTGCTTCCAAATGCAGTTAACACAATCTTCCCAGCAGTGACGCGTAGAGTAGAGTGTAATAGGTATTTCTGGTTTGATGTTCACCTTCATGGATCCTCAATGTGTCAAGTTTTCTGAGTGACCTGATGCAACTGAATAAGGCTCACATCCCACATGAAGACGTAACTTGCTCACCTGTTTGTACATTTCCCATATGGCCTTCATATGAAGTCGGCTTCTCTTGGTCAGTATTGATATAAATATTTGGGCTTCTGGTGGAATCTTTGGCCTGGAAAATAAAAAGACCCGTTCTGGGTATTTGATGGTGACCAAGAATTACAGTTGCGTCCACGTTTGGAAGTCAAATAATGAGGAACTTTTTGATGAACTGAGTAAACTCGTGGCTTAGATTCATTTAACGAAGTTTTTGTGGACCAATAGTCCATCAAACTATCATAAATTATCTCCTCGAGGATAATCCCCAGGAACAAACCCTTCCCTGGAAGAGGCCATTTTGGTGGTATTGAATTCATTCTGTTGTAACCCCGTCCATCAAGGAAACGACCAATTTGAGATACTACCTCGAGGCAATAGTGGGTGGAAACTAAGTAAAGCATGACTGGCTACTACACTCCCTTCTTATAGAAAGAGTCATTTGCACTCGGAACATCAGGCGAACGTTTTTGAGCCCCACTGATAGGTTCTTGAAGATTCGTACAGGTGGAACTCTTTTGTGGGCACAAACAATTCTCCCTAGTTCTGTGAACACAACTCAGAAGTCACTGGATGAAGTTGGACTATCAATTTGGAAGATTAGGCTGCTGAAGGGACTTGTTTTCATTTTAGGTATATCAACTTTAGCATTGCTTTCCTTTTACTGTAGTCCCAGCACACTCGTTTGCAGCTTTTATTAGACACTTCATCGCTTGATTTGACCACTTGTGCCACCAGCAGCGAGGTTGATTAAATGACGTGTTTCACTCGTTTTCTTTCGAGATTCCGTAGTAACTTTGCAACAACCTCTTTCATGTGCTCAAGTATCATCAAAATTACCGCTTTTTTTCAGAAAGCAAAGAGCTGGTAACCTTCAGTGTGGGTTTCATCCCTCGATTAAGAACAGTTCACACTGACAAGCCTCGAACTACTGTACAACGCTTTAATTCTTGATAGAAGTATAAGATCTCGTAATTTCTGTAAAAATGTCTTTCCTAAAGTGCACTAGTTCCACACTGAACGGTTGAAAATTGTTTAGCTATTTCCAATTCGTTGTGTGGGTCTCATGAATCCCTTGGGAAATTAGTGTTTTTCGGAATCTACAAATCTCTAGTGGAGAAAATTTATTTTTCCAGGAGACGCTAGATTACGTGACGTGAACTGTTGTTCCCAAAGGTTGACCAGTGCAAATTGACAACACTGCTAATCATCAGCCTCACTGTGGGAGGGCATGATTCTCGCTCCAGTACAAACAGTTGCTGTCTTGCATGTCTCTGAAGATATACTTGGTGCCCTTCGGTATTCAACATGGGTTGACTTTATTTAGAAGCTGAAATACGTGACAGAATGGCTTATAAGTTGGAAATTTCGTTACGGAAGGTCTTGCCATATAATGAGTTTCCGTGGGTGAGAGCAGATTGTGGTACTTCACAAAAGTTTGCATACACGTGGACAACTTTGCAATAATAAATTTTCAAACATCTACTTGGCTACTTTCAGGGAAAAAACAATCTTACGTGAGAAGAGAACGGCGTTTTTCGGGGCTTGACTCATAGGCGGCCGTGTGGAGTGCTTTCACGTCTTGTTCAACAAGGCCTTGAGCTACTAGTCCAGATAAATCTCCGGTCTGGCGCACGGTTCTCAAGTCTTCCACTGAATCCTGGTGTCGACCGACTCTAAGAATGTTGTCCATAAGTAGACCATATGAACCGTTCAAGGATCTTTCAATATCGGTTGCAAGTGTGCGATGATGCACGTCTGTTTCAACGGCAAAAAAGATGTCAGATAGACAAGGACCAATATACGTATTTGTGTGTCAAGTTGAAATCCTTACTTTACTTCGTGCAAAGCCCAAATTACTCTCACGATTTGTTAAGTTCCCCTCATGGAGGGATATCTTCGGACCAGTGCAATGAGATTTTCATTGATCTGATGCCAAGAACACCTGATTTTTTCGTCAATTTCTAATGATTTTTTTATTGATACAAAGGCCGGGTGCAACAGCAACAGCTATATTTTCTTGTGTAGTGGGCATACACTTATTATGGGCTTTTCGTTCCACTTTTTCTTGCAGCACCGAAAACAAACCGTCCACTGAACCACGGCTGTCTCACTTACTGTGAAACGACGATTTTAGCCTTTGTAAACTGTTTGGCCACATAGCTAGTTCACGTTACTTGAAACGCTGTCTGCCGGGATCAACAAGTTGTCAGAATTAGTTCGGCACAGGAAAAAAGGTAACATGCTGCAAAATCAACGCAGCTGAACGTGACGTCACCCTCTCCCGTGCTATCTTCCATTTGCACTTGCCCAAGATGTCTATATGCCAACATGTTTGAAGAAGTCGTGCAAATGGTTGCCCCGGCTTCTCATTCTAGG
Organism: Opisthorchis viverrini; assembly: GCF_000715545.1. Taxonomy (NCBI): domain Eukaryota; kingdom Metazoa; phylum Platyhelminthes; class Trematoda; order Opisthorchiida; family Opisthorchiidae; genus Opisthorchis; species Opisthorchis viverrini. The sequence goes on from NW_008751914.1 coordinate 471,429, forward strand.
CAGACCAAACCACACAATTAGGATAAGAACCGTGATGAGGGAAATATACGAGTAAGTAACTAGCTTGCTAGTAAACCATGTGCAATGACGTAGTCTGGCCCGCCTGAAAAGGGATGTGCGCATAGTTCTGCAGTCGGCTTGTCCATCTTTCGTGTAGTTGAAGTTGATCTCGCCACATTTTACCACGATGATCACTTGATCCATGTTTCCTACGCTTGAAATCCTTCCCTTCTAATTCAGCTGTTCGTTTGCAAGCATCCGACAGAAGTCTACAGGTTCATATGGACGGTGTTCTTATCAACTTTGGTACAAGTAAGTCAGCCTTATTTACCGTGTCCTTGGCTTATCACAATGGACTTTTCAGTGATAACTGCTCTGTTTTCTAGAAATCAACTGTGAAAAAGGGATGTGGAGCTCTCAGAGGCTCAGAAATGCCACCAAATGGTGCAATATCGCTGAAAGTTTGTGTACTCATGAACTGTCCTGAGTATCACTTCATAGACAATCTAAATTGTATTTACATGGCTTGATTAACCCGTTTCATTTCCATCAGATTTCGATCAGTCCCGAGTCATGTTATTTATTGAATAAATTGACCTTTGAATGATGCAACCGAGAAATTCAATCCAGAGAGTTGGCCTTTGTCCTTCGGGTAGCAAAATCCATCACGCTGATCAAATTGTGCAATGTGAACGGTTGAAATCGATCACGGGGGGCAAGTGAGAAAATGAGGCTAACCGAAATATCAGTTACCTGGTCTACCTTCTATATAGCAAGTCCTTCTCTCTCTTTTACTTTTTTTGCAAGAATTATGTTTGTATTACAAAGCCTGCTGACTCTGGTTGGGCTGGGCTTTTCTGGTTTAGGCGACTTTCGTCGCATGAATGAGGAATATCGACCGAAGCAAACATTGCAGCCCACAGCAAATGGCAGCAAGCATAAAACGGAAAAGTTCACGTAGGTTCACATAGACAGTTAACAAATAAACAAGAGTAACAAGCAATGATTTCCTGGCTCCCAAACACACCCAAATCCCGCCGGACTAGAAACGATGAATATTCAGAGGGACAGCACTAGATTAGTTAGTTCTTCAATGGATCCATCACAGCATGAGCAGTCTAAATGAACCACATAAGCACTACAACAAGCAGCTGTTGACTTTGTGCTTAGTGCAATTTCAAGTGTTCCAACTCAGCTGGCTTCTGTGCTTCTGGAACGACGGATTTATGTTTCGATTGATCCAGTCTCACCACAAGTTGAAATCAACCAGAAGCTGTACAAACTCTAGTAAATGTTTGAGTCTTTTCTAATCAGAGAAGAAAGCTCTTCGAAGTTGAAACGGCTGGGTCTTCCATGAAACCCGTACTGGAAATTGTTCGAGGTCAGTGAAACATTTACCAATTACCTGATCAAATGAGATTGGGCACCTTAGTATCAGTTACTGATGCATCGAATACACGGGCAAACGTAGTCCTCCGTGTGTACCGGAGACCGAATTTTCTTCGCCTACTGCAAAATGAACAGTATACCAGGAGTACTGCAAACTCTGGCGCTTTAGCACTACAAAAGACAGTCCACTTTGAATTTCTTTCTTCATTCGATACATTTCACCTCAAACTGAGCAAATCCGCTTGAAGTCTGTTGGACTGTAGAAAGGCGGTGCCCTACGAACCCACATGAACGGTGACACCCACAAAACAGTTCACTGCAGTCTGAGTACACATATGTTTCCCGATTTGTCAGTTCCGTTGGGACCAACGCGATCGAACCTACTGCCGTGACATCTGTAACCGGATTGGGGTCACGACAGTCCATTATTCTTCATCATCAGTTGTCTTTCAAACTCTTCTCAAGTAGAAAATACCCAATCTGTTCAAGTTTCATTCCAAAGAGTCAGATCATATCTTATATATCTGCTTGCTTACTTATTCCAGTGTGAATTCTATCCGGCTACCTCCAGTGAGCAGAAACGTAACATGGTGGTCTATGTCTAACGCTAGTATCCGCCAGAAGCACAGTCTCTACCGTATATCAACTGCCAGAAAAACGTCACTGCGATACCACATCTGCATTTAACTCGCGAGCAAACAACTATCTGCTCCAGTTGTTTGAGTCGTTCTCTAATGTGAAATGGACGAAACGGACTTCATGTTCCCCGTCCTTCTTTTACCCTCGCGGAAAACCACATGTTTTTCAGCGAACTACACTCATCTGCATACCGATTTGGTTCTAAGGGAGATTCTCCCGGAGCCAAGCTGAATCTTTATTTATGGTGATTTTAAGCAACTGAATGTACTGTACCAGGCCACCTCGTGTTTCATTCGGTACGAAATTCGAGATATCATAGTACATCGTTGTCTAGACGTGACGCACTGCTCATTAGGTAGTTGGAAACTCTACGACATTCCAGGATTGGTTTTTCCCTCTTAAGACTTATCAGGCAGGCACAGTACCCAAGTTTCCTTCGACCTTACGTTTCACCTTATGAGCCACAAGTAGTGCGAAAGTGGTCGCGAGCTTTTTAAGAGTTTTGAGCGACCTTACGGGCAGTGTGTAACGCCAATAAGTGTTTCCCCTTCCTTGTGTACGTCACACTATGCGCCTAGTGAGACATAACGAAATAAATCTGGAATTCTGTGCATAAATTAAGTGAGTTGCAAACCCTCTAGGGGAAAGCAACCGCAAGAACAGTCGCAAACTTTTATGATCACTCTTCTACCACGGGATTTTCAACAGTAATTCATCAGAAACGAGAAAGCTCACTGGATTCAGTCGAATGTTCCGTCAACGTCAAGAGGCTATCCAAATGAGCTTTTACGGAATTCTCACATGCCCATATCCTACCACATCAGTATTTTCTTTATGCTTATACTTTAGAAGTTGGTGCCATAAACTGACCACTTACACATTTGGACAAGTATTTATCATGAGATGCAAGTGTTTTGCTAAACATATATACCTATGAAAGGAAGAAGGCCTCCGCTGTGGAGTTATTTATTAGAAAATACCAGCTGAACAGTTAAAGACTACTGGACGGAAAGCAAAACTCCCATATGCACCTTGTTTACAGAAACTGAGTATCCATCTTCTCCTCGAATGCGTCTTTATGAAATCTCCTGGATATTCATTGACTGTTGCTCAAATCCAGGCGAATGCGACTCCACAAGTTCCGTAATAGACCTCACTTTTCAAGAGACGCAAAGCGGATTTACGGGAAAACATACTACTCGCATGCCTTCCATCAGTAGTATCACTGCTACAATTGTATGTATATATGCATATATTTGCCTCTCGACTTCTCCAGTCTAGATTTGGGCAACCTGGTAGTATCCTAGTCCTCGTGCTTCCTTCTGGTGGTATGGCAGCTAGCCATCGAAATGGTGCTACAGCTGAACGATTATATAATATATACAGCTTTTAACGGCTGCCTTACAGTTGAACTGAAACGACCAAAACCTGGTATCACTGGAGCTTGCTGTAACCTAAGAGTACAGGTAGGGTACTCCTGGAACACACTCAAACTTCCGCAATTAGCAATCAATAACCACATGTTTTCCGTTTAGCTGCTTGGATTTTCAGTTCGCACAACCCACAGTCACCAGGATGCCGACTGGTGAACCTCAAGAGTGTTTTTATCACTCAGCTAGTTGGGTTTCGTGAGCATTACGTTTGTTACAGCCGAGCACAACCGAAGATGTGTCGGCTGGTGAGCCGAAAGTATTCAGTGGCTTGCGTGTGTGTGTGCATGCCACCCTGGCTGTTTGATTCTACGTGCTCACACGTAGCACTAGATCCAAGCCCAGTTAGGCTCAGTTCACACAATTGCGCACACGACAAAAACAAATAAAAACAATTATGGCGACCCAGTGTTCACTGGATCTATACCCAGGCTTCTCACAGTTCGAGGATGACAAAGTCTTAGCAACGCTGTGCGCATGCTTGAGCGAGTGAGTGTATGAGCCAACAAATGGAATTACTTTTAGGCTCACGGCTGTGGTTTAAAACGCAAAAAAAATACGCAGCTCATTCGAGTTTGGAGGTTTCCTTACCGGTGCTAGTTTTCCGGGTACGAAATTTTAGGTGGACAGGCAATATACACTTATGCATCTCAGTGTTATGAGAGCAACCATAAGGCTCTGCTTTCCTCATATCTGGTGCTGATACCCACGTTCCAGCTACAACTAAGCCGTTCGTTGAACTTGACAGTGCAATGTTAATTCGAAGTAAATTCGAATTAAGCACCTGATTGCACCATAAGTCGAAGAAAATGACACTGAGGGCTAACAGATCACACCGTTATCCCGGTTGTTATTTTCCACGTTTGATTGGCATTGGAAGGTTTGCCACCATGTCTATCCTAATTTGGAACAGAGAGGATAAGGCAACAAGACAGAGTACGTTCGGGTACAGACTGTTTGCGTTTTTGGCGCTCAGTATTTCTCAATTTTAGATATTTCGACGGGAACTTGAGTCGAAAAAATATTCCGATTTGAAGATGAACGGGAAGAGTTCATCTAGGTTTCAAAAATGGCAGAGACTGATGAGCTCTTTTGAAATTAATAAAGAAAAAGTGGCGTAAGCTTCTCGACTGCTGCGTTGCCTGGAAATAAATGAGTTTTCTTCACTTATCCAATATGAACTACCCTTTTAATTTGGCAGTCTGGACATAAAAAGATGTCCAAAATACACGCAGACAGAACTGAGCCATATGAAACTTATCAGTGTCAAAATGTACGCAAATCTCGGCTTAGTTACCTCTAGTATTATCCGCGGATTGCAAAAAAACCTTTGCACTTAGTAGCGAAATACACTCCTTTGCAAATCAATTTGATCTTGCTGGAGACTCATTTGGAATCTCCCGTTTATGATGTTGAGGGACACTTGAGTACTGCGCCTGCCTGATGAGTCCCAAGAAGAGCAAAACCGGTTGTGGGTTTACGATGGGTTTTCGGCAACTTGTGAGTGGTGTATTACGGCTATACATATATACGTATATGTATATGTATATACTGAAACATGAGGCGGCCTGATGCAGCATATGCAGTTGCTCAGAAACATGTTAAACCAAGGATTCAGCTGGGTTCCAAGAGTCTCCCCTAAAAAACAAATTTGCTTGCAAATGATTATATTTCGCTAATTTGGTACAATTTGGATTCAAGTAGAGCATGAAATTGACGGAAACTCGGGGACTGCACTTGTCTGATGAGCTTCAAAAGGGGCGAAACTGATCATGGACTGTCAAAGAACTTTCAACAGCCTGATGAGTAGTATATTACGTTCACTCACATTCGTTAGTATTCATTCATTACTTGCTTGTATTATCGTGCAAAGTTATCGAGCACTCACTTCCATATTTGCCCTTCTTATTCGGGGGAACAGTTATCAGTTGACGTCTTATTTGTAGTCGATCAACTTTTTGGAGGGGCGGAAGGAAGATAGGTAGGCTGGTAAACATTCCCACAGTGTAGGAAATATGCTCATTTGTAAATAAATTGGGGGTAAACGGGAGACTCAACTGAATCCCAGTTGAATCGTTCGTTCATGATATACTCCACCTGTATGTACTGAACGAAAGCTGCCTCATGTTTCATATGTAAAACATTACAGTATATTCTCTTCGATGAAACACGCAGATTACCAGGCTTCTACTGGAAACTCATAGATAGTCCGCGACCAGTTTCGCTCTTCTTGGGGCTCATCAGGTAGACATAACCCCCGATTTTGACTGCTCTCAGACACAACCTCAAAACACACGGATGTGGCATCGTCTGTTTCCGGATGACATTCACCGTGGTCAAAACCGACGTCGTTTTTTTCAGCAACAAAGAACCTCGTACAACTTCTCTTGTTCCATAAAAATTTCACCGAATGGAGTACAAGCTCACAAATCGTTTGGGTAGCATAGATGTGGTGCATTCAATTGTTAGGCGGTTAGTGAACTACCTACTTTACCATACACGAATATGGCATTCTGATAGTGAGGTCTGGAAATTCATGTACCAATGATTTTTCGCCAGTATAGTACCGACTTTCTCTATGTTACCAGGCTGAATAAAGTGGCCTGAAGTGGAGGCATTCTCCCATCTATCTGATATGACGATGCCGGTTTCTGGCAGTCGTTTTTACCATGAGAACAAGCAAACAAGTTCACGTTACGGTGCTCCACAGATGAACAAAAGCAGAGTACTTTGAAACTGTATGCACTATGACTCAACGGAGGATAAAATCGATCATTCAGAGTGCCAAAATCAGTACGATGCTTTGGATGAGATTTGGTAAGCAGAGAGTGAAAAGCACTAAAAAAACGTCAGAATCTTAGAGGCTGATATCTGCATGCTCAGTCAGATGGGCAAAGATCACTCAGCTTTCAGTTTGACGATTGGATAGGTGTTAAAAGGTTAGTTTTACTTCCGCATTTTACTAAAAGAGGGGATGAGTGATTTTATTTGATCGATCCTGCAGCGCATATATAGGGAGGAGCGCATTTGCCTGTGGGTACACCGCTTAAAAGAGCGTAAGGACCTAGTATGGTCTTTCAGTTATTCGAATAGGTGGGCAGAGAGCTCAGAACACCGCTTAGTTGCATGTGTGAGATAGACAAAATCGCATTTGTTTGCTTCAGTCTGTTTGATGATACATTGCTTTTCGAGCTAAGGCTGTGTGAAACACATTTGCATACTTGTTTTTGCGAGTGGAACACATAATCCAGACTTGAACAAACTTTTTTGTTTGGATTGTTCCACAGTTAAACAGGCAACAAAAGATCTGCCTGAGGGTGTCGTCCGACCCAAATTCATGATGTCCACTTTAGGCCATATACACCAGTTCGCTGGTGTATCCGACATTACGGTTGATGCACCGAACCCAATATTCTGGAGCGAAGTGGTTGGGGCAGTGTTCAGCGGCAGTTCACTTAAAGTCCTCACATTTTACTGAGGATACTATTGGTAGCCTGGCAAACCAGTCATTTCTGAAGTCTACCTGAGCGAGATTTACTACCGGTCCAACAAGTAATACTTGAGCACGGAACAAAACAAGCGGTCCTGAAGGGTATCGTTTTTTTCGGTAGGATGATGTGCTATCCCTTGAAAATTCTCATTTACAGATGAAAGAAAACATCAGAAAATTTTGAGCTTCTCGTCAACGAAAATTACTGGTAATGGCAAGATGTGACTGTTGTTACAGGCAGTTTAACAGCAGACTTTTTGTTCATTGATGGCAATGTCACTGATTATTCAGCAGGTGCCAAAGTGGGAGACGCGCCTACTTTTTCGATTCTTGTCAATCTGTCTATCAGCGAGTTTCCAGGCATTCTACCGAATACTCCTTTCAGTTGGACAGTCCTCACCTCATCTAATAGTTGGCACTTCATCGACCGCCAATCTTAAACGAAAATCCGGCTGAGCACGTCACTCAGGGCAGATGGATCGGTTGTCTCTAAAATGTGAGGCCGGCTGTTCTATATAAACTTTTCGCTGGCTGGCTGCCTCAGTTCACAACTAGGTGGGTTCAAACTACTTTGATTGCTCGTGTTTTTTACTGTTGAAGATCAAGAGTATGGCTTTTTTGTCAGTGATAACTCACTGCTAGGCACTGATCTGCAGGGATGGAGCTGAGTCTTCCAAGAGAACAAGAGTGAGAGATGAGGCGGGGTAAGCTACGTCTCAGGGCATGGTTGTTCCTGAAATGAGCCAGCTCGCAGTAGGCTTTCGTTAACTTCCGTTCCCTGTAGTTATCATTCTAAGCACTACCATCTTTCGAATTCGCACTAGCGATCGGGAGAACTGCCCTCGTAAGAAACACCTTACTGTCGTTACAAAGCCTTCCTACCATCACCATTCCTACATTGGCAGGGAAGTGATAAACTACAATGTAATAATTTGATAAACAATTGGACAAAATCCAGTAATATTTTGTGAGAAATAAAAGTACGCAATACTATTTAAGAGCGGGATTTCAACAAGATGACTTACTTCTTGGCTCTTTTTCTTCAATCACTGTAAAAAAAACATGTGAAAAACGTCATGCAAACAGCAGATCAAAGACAGACCCTGTTCGTGAGAGACTCATATGAATATTTCACTTGTACGGTTGTTCAGTTTGGAGTCATCTGAGCGGGCATACACACAGCGCCACGCGTTGGAATACGTCGCACGAGAATGAGGTTGGGGAACGGATTTAAACAAGACGGAAACACACTACTTGTTGGGGCCCAGTAACCAATTTTTGTTGTTCTATGGCCTCAGTACTCCTTATCAGGATTTAACCCAGTGGTCCAACAACTACTCATTGGTAATATCTCATTTGATGAAGCAGGGATCACGTCAAAGACATCTAGTATCGGGCATGATACAGGGATCTCCTTTTCCCCATTGCTGTCAAACTTCTCAAGTGACCGGGTGATGTGAGGGGCATATTCTCGCATTCAATGAAGCCCGAAGCTCTAGAACGGACCTATATGGACTCCGCTGTCCTAAATTTCACTCGTGGTTTCGTCCCGTAAGTGGAATCGACCTACACCGAAACTCCAAAAAGCAAGTTGTAGATGCTTTATCATTTATGGGGATCATCAGCATTGCGTATCTCACTCCAACCATCAATCTTTCGGCCAGCAGCTGAACTCTTGACCGTTCAACCACGAACTTGTGATCAGCATTGCGAATGATTTGTACTCAGACGGGATATAGTGTCACTCATCCTTCAATCACGGAAACTACATCACGTAGGCCACCCACTAAGAGGCTGACTAAATGATGTCTTCTCAGATGGGATTTTTACTTATCTTGTAAGACTATTCTTCCTCTGAACTACCTAAAGACTGCAGAAAGCATAGACAATCTAAACTCTGTTCCTGGTCGAGCCAGATACCACGCAAAAGTCATCGGACTGGCTATCAACACCAAGCAAACAAGTGCTCGAAAGGCAGTTCCCATATAAGAATCGTTGAAATTAAACGTGTCGATACTTGGGCTCTACGGTTATACCATCTGAGCAATCTAAGAATGAAGCTGATATTTGTGTCGAGTTCGCGAAAACGTTTTTATGCGACATGGGGAGATATTATGGGGGAGCAGTGGAATCAGCTTGTGCGCGAGAGCTTGCATGTTCAAAGCAGCTATCTATGGACTCAAAGCTTTTGATCATTGGTGTAAGGGGTACATGTTGGACATTCGCGGCTCGACAAAACATTTAATTCTGCTCCAACATCCCTTGTCTCAGACAACTACAGTAGCAGCAACGACTTCAGTGGCTTGGGTGCCTTGCTAGGAAACACAAGGTGAGCGTTGCAAACCTGCACTGATTCCTTTGCCTTGCCTCAGTGGTGCTGCTCTCTCGAAGAACAGCTGAAAACACCATCCAATCCAGTTTGAAGGGATGCAGTCTCGGCCTAGAAAACGTCATTCATGTCTTAAGTGATGATTAGATTGCGGTCTGCGGGGACTTAGCTTTTGACTCCCATTCATCGGGAACGGCAGTACGGAACATATGTGAGTGCAGCTCATTTTGTCACATGAGTTGGTCGCAGCAGAAGAACGTAGTTAAGGTTTAGCACTATAAAAATTTGTCCTGTCACACTAGAACATCTTGATCAAGGATAAGCCTGGTTGTTGATTCCATCAAAAGTAGTGTCTTAAACGAAACAAAGCGAAAGCTCACAGTGTGTACTCTCGAAAGCTGCCCAAAACATCCAGACACAACTAGAATTACAGTGGTTATAGGCAGAACGTGCGTCTTGAGACTATTTATAGATAATAATTTTTACAGGAAACCTCCTTGTGGGTGATACTTCTGAGTGAACTCAAAGATGGCTACATAATGGGCTGAGCATTGCACCTGGATTTGGTTTAAATGTCGTCTCAGTAGCAAAATACAAGGGAATTCAAGGTTGTTCATCCGACTCGATATAGGAGCGGATAGAGTTATAAACCAACTAACTATAAAAGGCGCCTTTTGCATGGAATCAACTTATGAATAGAAGTAAGAAGCCAGGAGAACCAGATCGATAAACTGGTGACCTTGTACTGTTGTATTCTAACCAACTTAATGTAGTAGTCATAACACTGTATTTGATATAGCGTGGATTTTGAAGTTCTTGATCTTATCACAAAAGTTATGCGTGTGCTGCCTATTCCTGATAGGTGCATTAACCCGGTCCAATCACGGATAATTCTGGATGATCAACCCTTGTGATTTCTGAGCGTTTCAAACGTATCTTTGTTCAGAGTAGTGAACAGTTTCACTCGTCACAGACACTGGAGGGAAAAATGCACGCTTTCACTAAGTCGGACACCAAACTCTTTAATGGGACTTACAAGTGTTGTATGCCTTGCCCAACAAGTGGATTTCGATATGGTTACAGCAGCACAAAATGTTTGTCAACACACTCGTATTCACTGAGTGACGTTCATTCAGGCTTCTGTAGAGTTGGTGTGCCAAAAGTTCCATCGGTGTACGGAACAGATTTACTGCCAGAAACCTTGCGTTGCCTTTCATCTTTGAAGCAATGGCTTTTGTCAAGTCCTGAAATATAAAAAATAGAGCGGAAGTTATTTACCCCAACTTCTTTAACGGTATCTGTTGTTTCGACAGACACAATGAATAGTCTAATTACTCATGCTCATTTAGTAGTATGAAGCGGGGAATCTTTCTAAATCCCGACTGAACTAACAAGTCGTTGAGGTCAGTCGTACTGAATTTCTAATACCATTGGGCATAAGAAACTCCGCTGATGTCCTTTGGGGCTGAGCTGCAGAAATTATTGATGGTGCCACAGAGGACTGTGTGTTTGGAAAAAATGTCGTCCATTCATAAAGGAAACTACTCACAAGGTTGCTGAAAACTCTTCGACAGTCCACAACCGGTTTCGTCCCTCTTGGCGCAATCCCCGAGTTTCCGTCAACCTTATGTTCTATTTCAGACCAAACCGGACCGTTTTCGAGAAATCCACTCATTTGCAAATCAATCAGGTATTTGTCTGGTGCATTGGAACAGTTTCATCAAAATACATCAAAGTTCTCTTCATACCATTACTTCTTGGAGCATGAGAGTGGACAAAAATGACATACTCACGAATGGTGAATGTCTTTCAGTCCTATTTTACTGCCAAATTACGCAGTCCTGTTCACAAATACACCGACATAAGAAAATTCATGATCATGTGGTCAAATTCAAAACCAGTTATAGGAATTCTACTTGCATATTTGTTCGCTGTTCCTTCAAAACCAGCAATTTGGAGACACCGGGTAACCAGAGAGCACTATCGTCTTCTTGTGGTCTAGTGGGAATAAGTGGACCCAATCATTAGTTTCTCTCGTTGATCAGTATGAGAAAGTTTATTTTCTTGCAAGTCTGTTCGGGGACCACAATCTTCAGCGGATTAAACCTTGAGGGCATGGGTTTGGGTCACACGCGAGGTTGTTGGACTGTGCACTGCTAGTCACCGTTATTAATATCGCCGTCATCATCACTATGATCAACATCTGTGTAAATCGCAGGTATTCCATGCAAAACAAAACCATCTCGGTTGCTTAGAAACTTTTGGACGATCATTAGGTTCCAAGCTGCTCATAGCACCAAATACCCAGCGGAGAAATGTGATTACAGTTGAAAACAAGAATAACCTTGCACAGATTCGTTTGCTTCCATAAGTTTTGAAGAACTCGGCCAAGCATAAATAATTCATCTGGTCCAATCTTCAAAATCGGTGAGGCGAGAGAGAAAAGTTTGGTAGGCCGGTCCAAGTTCGTTTATTTGAACTGTTATATTTTGCTTAGTTCAGGTTCACTTTTGGGCTGAATTACCCGCATACGTTTACTTAAGTAGTGAGTACCGCTCACGTTTAGCGTTTAATCGAGGTAAGAATTTCTCACTGTCTAGTGTACACAAGTCGGTCTGTATGGATATACCATCGTGCGGTGTTTAAGAATATAGTGCACTCCTGTCAGCTGTTGCACTTCTGATTCAAGATTGATGCAAAAACTAAGTTGACTCGATCCCGGTACGTTCGTTTTGATGAGCGTAATTCCAAATGCAAAGCTTCCATACCTTTTTCTAACGGTCCAAAATTTTGATCAGAACAGGATAGTTTTAGAAGTACTTCGTGCACTATACAACAAACTACGACGTTATTGGAATAATTTTGCTACTTCACAGGCTTGCTGTTCAAAGGTGACCTTTACCACCCATCTGTAAAGCCGCCCCAGATAACGACACACCTGTCATAGTGAACGGTGTGCGATAAGTGACCCTTATCGTGCTCCAGTCATTATATATGTTGATTTATACCAACGAGATTGTAATACGTTACATGCTTGCATACATACCTGCAAGATGAGTTGGAAAAAGTGCAAGATCCTCTACTTCTCGTAAGGAGCCCATCTGTTCATCTGTCTAAATGGCCCATCTGAGAAGTCGTATCGTTGAACAATGGTATTTTAAACTTAGTCATGGTTCCAACTTCCATAAAGCATTTTCGTTCGATCGAATTGGGTTGTGGCAGGTGGCACTTAATAATATTTTTCGTAGCTAAAAACGAGGTTATTTAATCAGCTCACAGGATCCAAGCAGTCGTCCGTAAAATCTTGACACCAGGATGGGGCAAATCAATATACGTGTGCATATACATACAAATACACTTCCATCAAGTGATCAATACTTTTAGTGAACAAACTCACCATTTCATAAATCCGTTCAAAGACTTTACGAATTTCCAAACGCTGTGCCATGCTTCGGTTTCCAGCGATCTCGATGATGATCATCTCGCCTTCACCTAAAAGCAACACGAGGAGTTTTAATTTGATAGTACTGTTATGCCAATTAGAGTGGTCAGAAGCAGCTGTTGAAAAATGAAGTCCGTTGCAAAACACCTGATCGAATAGCTTACGGTCAAGCGAATAACTGCATACGTATAAGGCCCAAAAACAGATAAAAAACATAAATAGTTCAGTTGGTTAAGACGGAATCAGCTGGCTGATGAGTCGACATTCAATGGAACTGGCTGGGTGATCTGACACTTCAAGCTACTAGTGATGAGCTCCATTTAGGGACCATTGAAGTGGACTAAAAGTGTCACCTAGAAAGACAGTCTCACAGTAAAAAAAGGCGGAGTAGTGCCGCGAGTTCAACATTTCACACCATGGTGTTTAGATGTTGTAATCTGTTGTTGTTCTTGGTCACCTAAAAGCAACACAAGGAGTTTTAATTTGATAGTACTGTTATGCCAATTAGAGTGGTCAGAAGCAGCTGTTGAAAAATGAAGTCCGTTGCAAAACAGGTATTTTCCTCAGCTAAGTTCTCGGTATGAACCTCCCAAGCCACCAAAGTTGCACAACGTATATTGACGCCCAAAACCAGGTCAAAAACACGTGTGCAGTGAGTCGTTTATAAAGTATATGCCACGACAACATTCTGGAAATTCTAGAGCCCACCCGCTCAACTCTGCATTGACGATGTCACCTCGATTGGTGATGAAACGTTTGCAATCCAACTGCCAAGCTCGGCGAACAGACCGATTCTGAAGCCTTCCGGATGCGCTTTGGTAACCGGCATTCGGCGACTACTGGGTCATGGTTGGCTACAGGGTCGACTTTCGACCAATCAGAGCTCGCCTTGATGCCGGACCGGCGAGCGGCTTGAACGCCTGACCACTCTTGTACGGGATAGGCTTCCTGGATGTAGCAGCGTATAACTGTGAGCAGCAAAGCGGAGTCAGTGTGGAATTCCGTCTCACCTTCCTTCTGATCAGAAGGACATGGAATAAATGGGCTTCGATATCTACCAGTCTTTCTTCGCGGTTTCGCGATAGGAAACCTCTTGCCTGGGTTCTTCCAAAACGGATGTGAAATTGTTGCCAGAAACAAGTGTTTGTTACGAGAAAGGAACGGATTTGCGCCATATTGCAGATAATTACAAGAGAAATCTACACAATATGTACTCGCCCTTGGTCCTAAGCTCTTTAAGGCGACATTACTATTTCAAAGTAATCCTGCCAACATCTGAATACTAGGCAGTTCCTTGAATAAAAATGTAAAACATTAGATTCACGGCATTAACCTGAAATTCTTTGTCTTGCGGACGCCTGATACGGAGGACAGAAGCTTCACACTATGGGGCAACTGACCACGTGTCTCCTCCTGCCATGTTCACGTGATGAGTCCCAATAGGATCGATGAGCTACGTGTAACCGAATCTTACTCCACCGTTACAATGAGCTATTCTTTTTGAGAGAAGCACTGCTGTTGAACATCAACGTTAGAATACCGTTTTGGTTATTATGGAATTTCTTAGCGTTTTAAATGTTCGGCGTTGTCTTTTTCATTGGAGTGAGTGGATGAAGAGACGCATGACTGAAAATTTCACACACTGTTTTTGCTGACCTGCTAACCTAGCTACCGATTTCAGCTTACTCATCTTGTTTGCATCAGAAATGAGAAAAGATATTCGTGGTAAGTTCCGTTTGACCCTTTCGCCGTGTTCAATCTCAATTATGCTCGACATGACTCATTTATTGTTCATGCAGGCCACATGGAATTTCGTTCACACTTCTTAGCCATCTATCAAACAAGCGCTGTTTAAATATTGCCCTGAGATTTCATAACGAGGCTAGGAGAACATCAACATAAGGAGCTTTAAATCCGTTATTGATACTCCAACGTGCTCTTCTACGTTTCGGAACCTTGATTTGAAAAGCATAAATTTCAAACACTCCGCTTTGATACATCAAAAACCATTCCGCCAACGCCATTATGGTTAAGAAGGCCTCTAGGAGAGAGTATTGAAATGACTTCCGACAATGACCTTTACTGACTGCTTAAAAAACTTTGACTTTTAATCTTTAAGCACGAAGCTTTAATTTGGTTGCTTGTCCAAGTCAAGATTTAAATCAGCACAAAATAACTTATTCCTCAATTCAGTTTGACCGATGCTAGTGAGAATCTTCAACCGGAATCATCCGGTTAGCATATGTGCAGGACTACTCGAACGAGATTGACGTGAATCCAACTTCTAAAAACTCCGTAACTAATTACAACTGATCAGAATTTTTCTGCAGATTTCAAGAGTTCGTGAACGGGGAATTTGGACGGGTCGGCCAACCGCTTGACATTAACCAGAGAGCTAACAGACCGTCTTTCGTGACCTGGAAGAAAGCAATCACACTACTATGGCGTGAACACGTTCGGCTGTTACTGCGCGATAATGCAGTTGCATCCAGCATGTGTTGGATGGTCACGGTCACACATTACTGACGACGAGGGAAACTCGATTGTACTACTGCCTTTCGGAATCACCAGAATTACGTCAGGACTGGAGAGTAAGGTGCGAGTAGAAAAACAGCAGCCAATCACGTTAGGAATGGTGATGTGTACTTCCTAGTTGCATATGTCACGAAAACCAGCAGTTGTTGCTTGGTACTTGCCTAAATCTCGAGCCGCTCCAGTCCAGCAGTAAATCCGGAACGAGTAAGTAAACGGGTTATACTCTTTGGTTAGTATGTGTCTGGCGTGATTGGAAAGTTCTTAATTGGAGCCCTGAAAAACTACCCTTCCCACTCATTAAAAGGTTGGCTTCGGTTACGTGATTTAGTCAATGGGCAACAAAGGTATTGGATCTTGTAAACAAATTGCAGTATCGGATTTCCGTGTCAAACTGGTACTCGAGGATCTCACCAAACTAGACTATCCGCTGGATCCTTGTAAACTTTCCCAAAACTAAACAGAATTTCCAATGTTTGCTTTCAATTTCAGGAACAAGAAAGGTCTTGAAATGCCAATGGTTCGGAACAAATGAAAATAAAGATATACTCAAAAGTAATTTTACAATCTCTCTCGCTTGCCAATTAGTTTTTTTCTACAAATCCAGTTCTTGTAGAATCCCATCTAATGACCAGGATACCTGAGTTGAACACAAATTTAGGGGTTGGATGAGATAACCTAGTGGCTAGAACCCGAATTTACAAACCAAAATGTCCGTCGTTCGAACCCGACCTCTGCCTCTCGACTTTCCCTGCCTATGATCGGGCAACCTGGCAGTGTCTCAGCTTGCTTTTGTTGGCATGGCAGTTAATCACCAAAAGCGTGTTACAGTGACCGATTTTTTAGAATTTTTTGAAGCTTGGGTATACTGCTTTTTACCGAAGAGTGGTGGACCAACATCCCGTCCGTCGTTGAACCCGACCTCTGCCTCTCGACTTTCCCTGCCTATGATCGGGCAACCTGGCAGTGTCTCAGCTTGCTTTTGTTGGCATGGCAGTTAATCACCAAAAGCGTGTTACAGTGACCGATTTTTTAGAATTTTTTGAAGCTTGGGTATACTGCTTTTTACCGAAGAGTGGTGGACCAACATCCCCGATAAACTGTGGATTAAGCAGTCTGGCGACGTATTTAGCATAAAATAATTCACAAAATTACGCGGTTTGTAGCAGCGCATTCCCTGCATCACCGAATTGTCACTAATGAATTGTCACTGCAGAATTTTCTAGTGATGCAACATATTTTGATCGAGTGCGCCTTTGATGGTCGCAGAAATCCACGGAATATAACGCATCTTTTGAACGCTCTGACAAGTGAAACACACCGCAGACAACAGGCAAACTTAGAACGACGACTCTTAGAGGACTGACCTACCAGATGATGTAGTTTGAAAATCTAGCCTAATCTGCTTGTCTATCCCCCACGCGACCCCTCCGTGTTTAAAATGCCCTATCATATCCTATCTACCTAGTAAATTTCTTGTGATATCCTTTTAATTGTGTCGTTAATTTGCGGGTAATTTTGCAGCATGATCATTAGATGTGAGGTCTCTTTTAAGCCTGTGACCATGGTAGAAGGGAACGAAATGCACACCCAAATCCCGTACACCCTTCAAAGAGAAATTGTAAAAAGGGGTCGTTTGGTCGCGAAAAGGCAAAATTAGGCACGAGTTGGAAATAGAATTTGAACGAAAGTTGGTCAGACTTGTAATGCGAGTATCGTCGGTGAGGGATCAGATTGCTGGCCCAACCGAATTTCAGATGACCCCGAGGCAGTGTAACCTCATGGAATTTGTAATATTGTTTGTAGATAAATGCAGTGATTTGCGATGAATGTCTGTGGTGTAAATGCTGATGGGAGCTTAGCGCTGGAACATTTAAGTGAGCGTCGATCAGTTTGCCAGTCGAAGTCATTTGGAGTTGCTTTCACTGTTTTTTTAAACTCGAGTGTCTGTCAACCTCACTGAAAGCCGAGTCAGATTGTCAGTGAATGCTTTTCTTGGAAGAATCGCATGTCGATACAAATTCTGTGAGGACACTGAACTTTGTTCATCGAGTGCTAGTGTTACTTTGGAAATGAACAACCGTAAAATACCAATGCGAACCCTGCTGGTCTGTCCAGAAGTTGGCTGTCTGAACCGTCTAAAAATCAAGGGGCTCATGTTATAGTAGCAACTGGGACGAAACAAAAGAAATAATCATGGTAAAAAAGCTGGTCCATTATTTTTCAAAGTCGAAGATTTTTCGATTCTCCGGAATTTTCACCCCGGTTTAGATGGTAGTTGTGTTGCGATCAAGCAACAGCTTGTTTAGAGAGGAAGTGAGTTGCAGTGCGGTCGCCAGATGGTCTTGGATGAATCCGACATAATAAGCAGTTTGCAATAAATTAGTTAAGGACACTGGCACTCAACAAACAATAAATTCGCTCATAAAGAAAAACGTCAAATTAAACGCATGACCCCTTCTGGTATGAGAAATTGTCGGGCACAATACCAGATCAAATGGCGCAAACTACGTATTAAGGACAAGGTTAAAGGTATTGGTACTGCCGGCTATCCAGCGGTGGCCAAGTTTTGTGTTCTTCAGCTATTAGCCAGAACGTCATGAGTTAAAAGCATTGTGTTAAAAGCATTGCTAATGACATTCAACAAGGAGGAAAGTATTGTACTTTAGCTCGGGACTTCTTAGGATAAACTAATCTCACCTGCGAGAGGAAATTTCGATTGAAAAACGACAGGATTTTTCAAGCCCATGTCCACTTCGACCTGTCAGTGGTAGACGTCGAACCCGTCGTTGAAACGACGTAGCTGATGCTTATTTGTTTTGTCCTGAGTAGCATCATTGGTTATGGTATAAAGATGCAAGATTTCCAATTTATCCAACAAATGAACAGTTTAGACTCAGGTACAAAGAATTACTAAACCAGCCATTTGTGGATTAAAATGAAACTGACTTATTTCGCAGAATTCGACTTACCGTGTCCTTCGCAAGCTCGATACAAGCATGCCGCATCTTCCCGTGGATCGAACTTTTTTGAATGAGAAGGGAAACTTTGGTCCGCTGACATGTAATTCAAGAGTCTTCTAAAAAGACAATAAAATAGCTTCCGTCTTAGAAAACCTCTGCATTTAGGTGAAAAGCAAGTTACACTCTGAAAAATGGTCAATTCCGAGAGTGGATTAAATCAAGGACGGGATCCTATGTTCGCAACGAGAACGGGATGTACTAGTTAGTTGGTACAAGACGGACTCAAAAATCTTTCAAACCCCACGATTTTTGTAAAACTGCATGAAATATTAAAGTCTCCAGAAGCAGAGTTTCACAACTTTTGGCTGCCGTCAAAATTTTCGGGAAAAACAATCTCATCGTGATGCGCAGTCCTTACAGAGACTGTTTTGGAATAAAATGTATAGGCGTTTGACGTGTAAAAGAAAATGCAAGGGAGCAAAATCAGTGGTGCAAAGTGATAAGGAGATTTACTTTGCAAACTGTTCAAGTTATGGTGATGAAATATACATCTAAACAAGGAAACAAACATCCACAGCAAAGTAATTTCGGAATGCAGCATTACGCTGTTTTGTGCTCACTCGCTCATTCCTAGTTTCAGACCTAGCGTCCACACAAAAGTACCCCCATTCTTTTGAACAAAACGAACTCAACCCAAAACCATGCCCACGCATAGCGACACGTTCTAACGGGACATTTGTACGTTCATTGGCAGTTGATGAAGGCTCAGAAAAGAACTGATGTATGGTCGATAAACCATACTTCCTCACTCGAAAACTACTCAGCATCTAAATTTTGAAGAGTCGGAGCGCGTCCTTTCACCTACGAGGAGCTGACTTACATGCTGGAGATTAGAATAGAAAAAAAATATACAAAATTGCTCATCTGTAACACCCTTATGGTGCCTAGCTACCGTGCCATCAAAAGGAAGCGCGAGCGCTGGGATACGATACGGTTGCTCAAGCGTAGACAGGAAAAGTCAAGAGACAGAGATTGGGTTCGAACCGCAGAGCTTCCGGTGAGTAGATTTGTGACTCACATAAGTCAGGGGATCTTAAAATAGAAGGAGTTTCAGTTTTAAATCCATGCACAGTTGTGATACGAGTGACTGTTTCTTAAGCTGTCCCACCAAACAGTGTCCGTTCGTCCGTCCGTCCTTTTTTGAACAGTTAAAAACTCGACCCACAAAAATACAAAATCAGAACGTATTTGGTGGAACGTACTCACAGAGGCCGATTACTGACACCCGCCAGTGTCTGTGGATAGACTGCACCTGGGTGTGTTACTGTGGACCAACAGCTCATGAGTTGCTAGACATGCGGGGTTAATCAAGTAGCCGACTAGTGTAAGGTTTGTCAGTCTGCACCTTGCTTCACCTGCATTACTATTAGTTGCCTAGCTCTAAAAATAATCAATTCATATTGAACGAACTATCTAAATTTTTAAATTGAACGAGTGCATGACAAAAAGATCGATTAATGGAGTATTTCCAGCCTAAAAATGTCCACACTGGTGTACCGGATGTCTTTCGTCACTTTTTATTACTTGGAATTATTGAAAACGTGGCCTCATACAAAAACATTGACAATAATGGGAGCATTGTGTTGATAGTTCTTCTGAGAAATTTAAAAACTTTCTCCCGAATCAAGAATAACCTTAACAAATTTTAGCGAGCGTGTTTCTCGCGTTGTGTCCTAGTTGGGTTCCGGCAGAATATACTACTGACGGAAACTCGAGGAGTGCACTTACGTGATGAACCCCAAGTGGGTGAAACGGTCCTGCGCTGTCCAAGAGTTTTCAGCAACCTTGTGAGTAGTGCGTTCTTCTTAGGAGAGTTTGAATGGTTTTCAAAAACATTTACTCAGCTCCTCAGTAGATATGCTTGGCCAGTTTTCCAGTGCTATCCTAGAATCTAGAGGTGCTCTGTTCACAAGGTCCCTAATCAGGAGCACAAAGTGCTTCTGCATTTCTATAAGGAAATCTCTTTTTGCTGCTTCTAGCTTTTCTACAAAATCTCCAAGCTATCCACGACTTTCCTAGCACGATTCCTTGTCACGCAAAAAGTCAGATGGTTAACTGCTCAATACGCGACACAGAAATAAGTACTATGCCGAATATTATTTGTTCCAGCAAAAATCTCCGAGCAAAGCTCTCCAAATACAGTACTGTTGATTTGTGGCTTGTGACAAAGGTGACAGCCGCCTGTGGCCCCAATTCAATAACGCTGAATGGCTGTTGGGTTTTGGTCACACGGAATACCAGAGAATAGTAGTCAGAACAATTCGAAGGTTTAAATACCAGCGTCATGTGTCTTGCAGGAAAAGACAACACTTCTGCTTTGTCATGGTGATCGCCAAGCTAAATAATAAAAGTAAATGTTTTCAGTAACCTGGTGACGAGTTTGTGTTTAATCGTAAGACAAATGAGGGAGTCTTTGTGGAAATTTTAATTCTAGCAAGGAGGAACGCGGTTTGTGATTCCGATTGGCCACGCTAACAACGCTTCTATCCCTTTGTACATTCGGTTAGTCGTTCATAGTTGTGAACACTTAAATCTGATGTACGTACTTTTGCGGCAAAAGCCAATAAACTGATTTCTAACCATCTGCCGATATCCTCTACACTCGACTCCCTACTGTAGATCTTCCAAGCTATTCTCTTTGGAACTCGAGTGGCAGGAGAATACCTTGTGGGGGTCACAACTTCGCACCATAAAAATTAAAATAATGTGAAAAGCGATTTCTCAACGTTTGAGTGGCTGTAACTGTTCGGAGCATGAATCTACGTCGAAACCACTAACAGTCGATAAGTTCAGGTGACCATAAAGATTCAGATAGCAGTGGAAACGTACCTTTAGTTTCCACGATTATGAGTACATAGACAGATGCAACTCCCAAAACGCTGCCCGTTCAAATTTGTTTGCCCTATTTAGTATAGAGTACGCATGAACAAGATCGCGTAGCTCACAGAATCAGACTAAGCTTTAACGTCACGCGATTCGTCCCACTGAGTCAGCAGACGCTGATTAAAAAACACGCTTGATTCGGCAAACAGCTGAGCTGTTGTGATCTACTATCAAGTTTTAGAGCGCTCGCATTTCACCTGATGTGGTGAGTCACATGATCAATACGTAACGTGATTTATTGCCTTTCGGCTGAATGTTCCAAGGTCGACCGTAGGCGCCAATTCGTAATCATCAACCATCACAGAAGTATTAAAAAACTAATGTGATGTTCTCCTGACCGATTATTTGGAAGAAACTACCACTTGACTGAAATTCTGAGCTTTCTAAACTTGGAGGACCTGTTTCATTTACTTGCTTACCAGCTGCTACCGAAAACTGAGTTAGTTAGAAATTCGCAGCACGTGAATCTTTCTGCAGAATCCCGTTGATCGAAATTTGGATCATGAGACTACGTCCTTTCAGACTGCCTTTTTTTTATCTCCGGGATCCCCATTACATCACCAGCCATCTGAAAGTTTATACAGTTCTGATCGCCTAGTTGATAAACTAAGAAACTTGGTTCTCGAGAGCGAAGTTTACCCGAATTCCAGAGAAAATTTCCAGTTTTATTTAGGGATAATGTTATAGCTCCCGAAGGTGACCAAAATCCATGCGGGGGTAATGTATTTTGTGAATTAGAAAAACAGGTAAGAACGTCAAACAGGAATAGACCACATAACGAAGGCTTGCGTCTAATCAGTACGTTTTTCTTTGAGTTCCATCCATCTAGTATGGCAGACGTAGTCACACTTGTCTGGATAGACTTCTGTCAGCATGGTGTACCTAAATCTGGGATGTCCATGAAATGATGTTAACACCCATTTTTGGGGGCTTGGAACAGGTTGCTCTCGCGCTCGAGAGAGCGAAGCTTTTAGGTGACAGAATGGCGAACGAGTACTCTGGGATATTAAGTAATCGCCTCTCGTGACCTGCAGAGGATTCTACTTCGCCCTCCGGGAGTCGTTTTCCTGTCACAAAGGGCGGTTTTGCCCACAACAAATGCCGCGGTGGTGTTACTGCGTGGAGAATGACAAATAAATATTTTAATCTT
The DNA here is from genome assembly GCF_000715545.1 of Opisthorchis viverrini. NCBI lineage: Eukaryota > Metazoa > Platyhelminthes > Trematoda > Opisthorchiida > Opisthorchiidae > Opisthorchis > Opisthorchis viverrini. The sequence continues at coordinate 493,736 of NW_008751914.1, forward strand.
TCGTTGTCTTAGCTCAGCTCTTTTAAAACCTCACACTGAGAGAGATGACATGCTTTTAGGTGATTTTCAGCACTGCATAGTCTATCGTCCAATTCTATCCTCTTCAGCAGACTTAAGTCCAGCATACTATCGTTTCACGTGTTACGTAATCTACCAGCCTTTGAGGGGAGGGGGCTAGGAGAGTCTTTTACGGTCGAAAGTTGGACCAGAAAGAGAGGAACTAATGTTGAAAACCCCCCTATCACCGAATCAACATGGGTGACCAAGGGTAAATGCTCGTACGGAGCAGTTTCGGAGATCCTGGTTCTAGCCCCACAAATATATCACCAGCCTGGTTCTGCTAATTTGAATACATGTCGTTTGGAGGCCAAAAGGCGTAAGAACAAGTTGAAACAACAGTACAGTGTTTCATTTTTGCGACTGAGTACTCATATCTTGTTATCCCGCCATACCCAAGTCTCAAAGAGAGTGACCTGCTTGGCCTGAAATTCCGAACTGTGAGATTGTTCGTTCACGCCTAAGTGCATGTGCACTTACGTTGCACTCCGTTTAAATTAAATTGTTACAGTTAATTACACAACCATTCACATGACACGTTTCAGGAGTCTAGTCTTGTGTGCTGACAGGTTTAGAAAATTGATCACGTTAGCCGACGAGGAACATTATGTAACTTGCTAAACTGATGTGCATGCTACCTTCGCTCGTCGTAACAACTAGTCGAAGCTTACATTGCAAATGCTGTTCGGGCAAAACTATGCAAGTTCAGTTTGGAAGCAGCTAAAAAACCACTAAGGTTAATAGTCGGTATATTTTCCGCTTAACGCAAAGCTCTTATCCGGAAATGAAGGACAACCTTGTATTCGTCAGTTTGTAGCTAACCGCCCTCAGGAATGAACACTCCCAAGGACCGAGAAACGATCGTTCAGAATGGAGAATTAAGGTGTTCGAGTTTTGAACCTCTAGCAAAAATACGCAACGTTTATTTATCAAACCCATTGTTTCTGTTCCAATTCCTGCTTCCTGAAATTCAAAAATTCAACAATGGAAGCAAATCAAAATATCAAAACACAGTGAACTTTCTAAATTAGAATAATCCTTTAGGAGCAAAATCCATTGCCCATAATCAGCCAGAGAGTTGAGCAAATTCAATTTTGCTTGTTTACCTATCGTAGCAACTGTGTAAAGTAGGCTGGAGCCGATAGAGCTGAATAGATGCTCTTTCATTCATTCGGATTCATGAAAATCGACTTCACATCTTTCGTTTCTTTCATTGAGAGACAACAATCACCCTTTCGGACGACCATTTTGAATCAGAGTACCTTTCTTTTTGTTTCGCTTTTTTGTTGTTCAAGCATGAAAATACTAAGTTCGTTCAATTTACTGCTCCGATCGATAAGTTACCAGAGTTCAGACAGGTGAAAGCTAACTATTTTCTGTGGAGTTGATAAACCATGGTAGAATTTTAAAAGAATGCATGGTCAAACCAACTATCGATCGTCCTGTTGAAAGATTCAACACAACTCCCACTTCGACTGCAGCGATTATGCTAGATGTTTTCACGATTAGTTGGTTCTGATCGTGAAAAAAAAAACGGTAGGGCCCGTATGCTTTCTTTCCCGATCGTGGTAGAGATGGGACATTCGCAAAAGAATGGGACCAAAAACCAAGACTTGTCTGTAAAATCACACTGCCAAAACATTATCGGAATGTTGACTAGGCAACGAATCGGGTTTCGGAAGGAATTTCGGCTGAGTGGGGTGAAAGAGCTGTTCTAACGCCACTTCAACACAAATTTTATGAGACAGTTGAAATGTCAGGGTTCGTGATTTTTTACTGGTTGCTAACTTAGTTGAATTCAGGAAGAACAACCATAGAGCGCGAGCGTTTGTCACAATTTACCCAGATTTACTGTTGGTTGGTGTCTGCGAGGGAGCATTAGTGAAGTCAACCTGTCACGTTGGCCCTATCTGTTTTCACAAAAACGGCTAGAGAAAAAAATCTGATATATTTGTAGATCCTTTTCTATCTTTGAGAGCGGGAACTAGAAATTTTGCATTGACCTCAAATAGGCCAGTGGTCATCTTCATAAATGTATCTATGCCTCCAACGAAGAGCCTAACAGGGTTGAATGCTGAATAACTTTACCAGACAGACACACTCTCTTAGCTAAATAAGAGGCTGTATGCTTTCTTTAGCTGGTTAGTGTGTAACGGGTAGCAGACTGTGCGCGAGAGATGACTGATTCCGGCGATTTAGGTGGGAGTACACTTGAAGCTAATAAACTGCTTTTCGCTGGGACAAGGGTAGTTGTTGGGGGCACAGTTGTGCTATGGAACTATGACGAATCTTACCGAATAAATTCTACCGCATATGAGATCCACGCATGGAAAAATCCGGTGAAATGGTGTTACTCCGGGAGAAGTATTGACTTCAAGCCTGAGACCGCAGAAGACTGGTGACCGATGACCATAGACTCTTGATGTTCGCGTAGGTGCCATTCATTGCGCGTTGTTGACGGTTATTCATGCTTGGTTTGGAGTTTACCGACGACTGTGAATGAGTATCTCCGGCACAGACCTCCTCGGACAAATACTTCTTGAGAGTTGCTTGCAGTGGTATTTTTTTGGTCACCACCGTGAGGATGTTGGTGCAACAATATGATGGGGTTAGTAATCGAGGGGTCCACAGACAAAGTCCAGGGCGTTAAACAGTGTGGTCTTTTTAAACCAATCGGTAGACACAAATGTACAACCGAAATTGAAGGAAACAGTGTCTGCCTTAATGAAGGATCTTTGAGGGTTACTGAAAGGAGGGAGTATTCTGTATGCCCGAAATGTCCTCTTGAGCTGGAATTTTTCATAGGGACATTACTGCACTAAATATGGCGAGCGAATCAGAGGCAATCTCTGTTAGCTGCCAAGTATCTTCCAGGTGTCAGATCCCGTAAACACAAAATAACATCCAAATTGACGTCTGTTATGGGATCTAACTCCCACAGACCCTCTTCAGATTTTTTATTGTTTTCAGGGTGACTAATTCGGTAACCTCTTTGTCGTTCGAACAACGTGGAGCATACCATTCCCTGGATATCCGTGCCTCGAGTCACATGTTCCTGCATGCAGCGCTTTGTGTGTGCACATGTAAGTGCAATAAATATACTCAACTGAGTACTCCAACTGCGTACTGAGTGCAACAGTACTGCTGTAGCAGTGAATACGACTTCCGCTTGGTGGCAACCTATTATCCACTACCAAACATAGGACTCAAAAGCCCAACCAGAGCAGCAAGAAATCGATACGAATGCGCGATCGATGAAACAGGAAAGGACAAAGCAAAACAAGAAAAAACAGGAGACAGGCCAAGAAAAGAAAAAAGTCAAGGTGAAACGCGGGGTTTCTCTGCCTGTCATGGCTGCAGAATTTTTGGGATGAACTTTGTAACAGGTTCGTCGTACAAGTGCTTCCGGATAAGCATAGAAAATTGCTAAACTAAACCCAAATGAATAGAGTATGTAAGCCAAACCGGCTGTTTTGCACTTCAAAGACCTGAGTTAAGCTAATATTGGATAACAAAGTTTTTATGTGCATGACTGGTACAGCAACCACTGTCGTCTGGAAGGGATTGATTGATGATTGTTGAAAGTGTGAAGAGATTTAGGTTTTTGTGGAGATTTCGTCCTGTAAGTGAAGTCAATCTATGCTGAATAGCCTAGAAGCAACCGAAACTCCAGAGAGTCTCGGGAGGTCGCGGGTTCGAGGCTCTCCAGAGTTTCATGAGATGCGCACTGCTGATGATCCCCAATAAAGATGAAACAGCTGTACAGTGCTTCTTGGCTTTTCAGCATAGACTGATTATTGAATAGTTCAGCTTTAACACCCTTCCGATGCCTAGCTGCCATGCTACCCGAAGGAAGCACGAGGGCTGGGATACTACCGGGTTCCCCAATCCTAGATTAGAGAAATCGAGAGACAGAGGTCAGGTTCGAACCACGGACCTTCCGGTCAGTAATTTCGAGCTCTAACCACTTGAGCCACCTCGCCCAGATCGATTACTGTTGAGGTATTTACTGCCTTTGAAGATACCGTCTTTCGTCCTACGACTTTAATATGTGTTCACAGGCTGTTTGGGTGTACACATGACGCGTGATTTTGAATCGTCTGTGAGCTCTATGGTCATAAGTCACTTCGTCAGGGGCCAATTGGTGGCGACCATGGCAGTAATAGTAGGTACCAGTGTGACGATGGATACTACTCTTCAGGCATGCGAGTAATATGTTTTCTCGTAACTCCGCTTTGCGTCTATTGAAAAGTGGGATTTATTACGGAATTTGTGGAATTGCTTTGTAGCATTCGTTAACATTTGAGTAATAGTCAATGAATAAGCAGGAAAATTCAGGAAGGCGCGTTCGACAAAAAGACGGATGTTTTGTTTCATAAACAAATGCATATGAGAATTTTGCTTTCCTGTCCAATAGTCCGCAAGTGTTCATTCGGTGTTTTCTTATGGCTCAACAGATATGACTTTCTTGCTTTCTATAGTAGGTACTGCTGGTGGCATGAATTCGAATCAGACGCTTCTCGCTTATCCAGTATTCTCCCGTAACCCTTCCACATTCATCGCCTGCATTTACTTCTTATGTCTGTGACCATGCTCTTCAAAAATAAACGATAGTAGGTGGAGGACGAAACTGTGCTCATCCTTCTGTAGGGCGCCCTGAATTGCGAGGGATTTGTCAAAGAAATCGAGGTCGTTGAACGGTCGAACTTGTGTTACAAATTCGAATCAGACAGCTAGAAACGTCGGCACCCTAGAAACTTGCTGCTTCGTTCCTAGAACGTGGCACGGCCACGCAAGAATCGTGCAGTAGACACAATGATGGTGAGATAAGTGGACAGAAAATTTGTGCCAAAGCTAGAGTTGAGCTGAAAAAAAGAGGATACATAAAGGAAACCACTCACAAGGTTGCTAAAAACTCTTCGGCAGCCTCCGACCAGTCTTGTCCTTCTTAAAGTTCATTGGGTAGGTACGATCGTGTAGTTTCCATCGACTTTATGCTCCACTTAAACCGGAGTTTACCGAAATTTGATAAATACTCTCATTTGCACGTTAGCTTCGTTTCAACGGGAGGCTCAACAACTCTACAAGTGAATATGCTGCACCAGGACATCTCGAATGTCGTACCAACAGAATCATGAGGCGGCCTGTGTGCAGCAAATTCGGTAATGCGTGTACTTCTCGAAGAAAGGATACAATTTTAAGCCCTTCCGTAAGCTAAAGGACAAGCAATAATGCCTGTGTATCCAAGTCGTTTGCCTCAAATTTTAGTGTGCATATAGGTGGTTGGTTTGATTAGCAACACTCAGTTTGTCGTTAATACTGTGAGGTTCGTGTTACGCACCAGTTTTCGAATCCAAAGTATCATAAAATATTATTAAAATATGATGAACTCGGACGCCTGTGAATTAACACTTTAAATTGACGAAATTGCGCGAGCTATTTGCCATCGCTATATCCCAACTATACATTTCAATCATGCATGTGAATAGAAACCCTTATGAACATTTTCGAACAATCCAAAAGACTTACTAAAATTTTCAAGGTGTATTTTTTACTTTCCCAGTTGTGTATGAACTGAATAGCAAGGGCAACTCACACGCGAAATTTATAATCCTATATATTGTTGTTGTTCTACCGATGAATCCAATTCTTGCTATCGAGACATCACACCCTACCACGTGAACGAGTAGCCCGTAGTGCTTACAATGGGTTGTTTGTCTCTGACGAATACCGTTCCTCTTGTTTCATCTATTTATTTTCGACAGATAATAACGCACCTGATGTCATCGTGCATTGCTATGGTCACGTGTGTGTCGCCTAGCCAAATAAATTTAGCACCACATTAAATTTACTTATCTTGTGTAGGGGTTGACCAGCGAGGCGAGTATCAAAAGTCGTGAAGGGGATGAACAGCGGAAAAAACAGGCGAAACTCTTAGTTCGTGATCGTTTTGTAGAGCCTGGATGCAAAGAGCAGCGGGGAATATGAAGATAAGTTGCCCTTGAATTTCATCCTCGTATGTTGTCACGACCATAATAGAACGGTCACGTTACTGTCCAAATTTGGTTCATTTCGAATACCTATTTGAGGGCGATTAGTTGTAACGATAAATGAGTTGTCGTATTCATGTTTTCAAACCGACACTCCCAATCAATATGTGTTATTGGTTTCTACCAATGCCGGTAACGAAGTTCTGAATAACTTTACGCATATAGTAACTTCATTGACTACCGCTAGAAACCTAGGAAGTTGTGCTCCACTCACTACCTAATGATTGCGATTGGCTGATCAACAGAGCCATCGATTCGTTGAATCACTGTGCTGCTTGGTATGGCTTTACTGTGTCACTTATTGTGGTGCTATGCATGAAACCCTTGAGTAGTTCTTACCGGATTCTGACATATTTGCCATAGGATAGTTTGCTCATGTACTTTTCCATAGGTTAGTCTATTTTTATCTTGACTCCGGAAGGTAGTCAGTTTTTGATTGAGTTTTTCAGCCACCATTCACCTTTCTATATCAGAATCCTCAACGTACATCACGCAAGGCATTCCTTCGTTGGATCATTGATGGTCCGATTCGATTTGCTACCCATGTTGAGAGGGTAGCTAAAAGTGTCACTTCAACCATCTAGCTGATTACCAAGTTAATCCTAACAGATCCAGATGGTGGTGCTCCAAGGCCACATCTGCGGTGGGCTTGATCAAGAGTACTGTCCGTTTCGGCGTCATGCCATTGAGATGAAGGTAATCACAGTATATTCGAGTCACTTGGAGTCACATTCGTCGTTTCGCGGCGTGAGAAACATGCGCGCATGCAGGAAAATGCACTCCGAAGGGTCAACTTGATTCAGAACACTAACGAATGATTCCATAACCCACCTTTTCAAGTGAGGAACAATCGAAGCTAGGTTTCTGTAAAAACTGTCGAGGAAAGTGTCATATTTTACTGCTGTCCCCGCTCCACTGCGTTAGAGCCGAAAAAAAGATTCGCCAACAAGGAACACAGAGGCTTTTTTCGAACAAGCGAGTGCAACAGTTACAATGGATCTCGTACTTTTTGAATTTCACTCCAGGCTATTCCTGAATTGATTAATTGACTGGCCTGGATGCTTGCCAGCTTCCCTATATAGATTTTGGCAGTTTTCGGGTCTTAGTTAGTTTTAGGCATTCTGGTTTGTTGTTTAGAAATTTGGTTTGTTTGTAGAAATTTCACCTCCCTGACACAAAGCGAACTTGTTGTTGTTGGCCGCGTATAAAATGACTATCTGTGAAACGGGATCTTAGGGCCAGACGCGCCCAACGAGTCCGAGAAGTTCTCCACGTTTGGTTATCGGTGTGATCAGCCCACACCTATATAGGATATAGCTTCATTCATCCTTAATTTACAGAAGCACGTCACTGGTAACAACTTCTCTGATGGAAGGATTACTCATTTGGGGAACTGGTCCTCCTTTGAAGTACTCATAGATTGATGGTGGTGTGAAGAGATTCGGTAAATTTCAAATGGGGTTTCGTCCGGTGAGTGAAACCAGCTCAGAAGCTGAAAATCACCATATAGCTGTTTCCGTCTTATTAATAATCACCAGCAGGGTGAATCTGCTGAAATTCTGGAGATTTTTCATTGTAAATGTGGAGACCAATTCAGGAAAGCCACATCTAACATTTCAATACTTGGATTCCTACTGGACGGAAGCGTTGGCATCATCCCAAGATGTCCGATCGCTAGACTGTCTCCTACTTTCCGAACCTTTCGTAAACGTCCAGCGCACAGTGATAGTGCCCACACACACCCGAGAATGGCTTTTATACATCTGATGGATAAACAGGGAACGTGACAGCAAAACGTTCACATAATCTAACGAAAAGCCCCCCTACGGTTAATAACAAAGGACTGGCACTATAATGTCTCCTATCTGTTTAGTATGTAAAACGATAAAGCCAAAGGTTTTGTTCGTATCAGAGGAACCATAGTCAAAACCGAGGCATTGGAAGTTTGAATTTACTTCGTTGGACGAAAGAGGTTTAAACTAAGCATTCAACACTCTATAACTTGAGAAGATTGGGAAATTCCTAGTAAATTCAGCATAGTTATCACTGAAGTGTGGTACGGACGCCAGTACCTTTAGTGATCAGTTACCTATGAAACGGGAAATCAATTTTTTTGTTAGCTACCTAATGAGAAAAAAGTAAAGTGCGACAGAGAAACTTTGAGAGCATTTAGATTGAAAGCACCATGAATCTACAAAATTGGCAGTACATTAGTCGCAAACTGCTTTTACACAAAAAAAGACTGGTCAAAATATCGAATGGAAACAACCTGGCATTGTTTAACAAGAATTTCTTTTTTTCAGTTACGAAGTAACTTTCTAAGATAAAACATAATACTATAATGTGGGTCGATGTTAGTATTCAAAATTCTGTTGACAAACGTACAAGTTTATTTCAGGCCCATAATCCTCTCAAAAAGGTGCACTTTAGTGAAAAGCTCTAGCCGTCGATTGCGACCTTGTGTGTGGCCTTCAAACAGCTGGGTAACTGAGGGATCAAGTTATCTAATTCCCATGATGCAGGACCCCTCCCTCTCGCATTTTATCAATTTGTCTCCGATGACTCTCACTCATCCTACAAAACTAGTAAGCCAAACGAGCTTCACTTGCATCAAAGAATCGGTTCAGCGCTTCACTGTTACTCGCGTGCACCTAATTAATTAAAAAGCAAAGTACTTGTTTATTCCCCGCTTCTTCAAAAATTGGCATGAGCTGTTTCTGAAAATGGCACCATGGTAATTCATCTCAGCTCAACTCAAAATCCTCAGGTTTTACATTACTTTTTTTCGAAATCATCACTAACGACATGTACTCGGATTTTCTCTGGCTCCTCTCGACAAACAGATACACAGGTGTTGTGATCCTGCTCAAGTGCAAATAAACTGGCTTGCTTTATTACAGCCATACCTGGTTTGCCATAACATTCTAAACCTTACGGTAGCCAGCCCCAACTCAAACACAAGCATCACAATAAAATAAACTACTATGAATCAGGAAGTGCATTCTCTCTCAATCTATATATAGAGTTTGTCCTGAAAGCTGTCCCAGAGCTGCTCCACCTTTAACCAGCTACCATGTTCGGTCCTACCGTGTATTATTAAATTGTTCAGGCTGTTCATTCACTTGACGAGTCTAAGCCTCTTCGGGCTTCGCTGGCCTTGATGCTATCGTGACATTATAGTGACATTATAGTTAAAAAACCCGAAGCTTGGTTAGGAACAACCCGATGAACCGAATTAAAGACGTTAAGCACGGTCCTATGAGGCCGAACCCCTCTTGGGACGGACTATGTAGCTAAACACAGTGGAGAGGTTTCAGCTAATTTCACTCACCCAATGATCCGCCTAGTGAGTTTGTTTACAAATAGTTCAAATGTGGTGCGGCATGGTACTTTGAGAAAACGTTTAAGAAGGGTCATCATACGAATATGACCTGCGCTTTGAGAATGTTCAGGTCTTTGTTGTAGTGATCCAGTTTTCCCGCCACAGCAGCACTTGGTCTGTTGATTACAAATGGGGGAATTCAGGATAAAGCCCGTCTTCGATTTCTAATTCAAACAGACCTTAAAGAGCAGATTGAATTCGATTGGTTCGTATGACCATTATTTTACGACAGGTAGATGAATAATTTGACTACACCATATGAATAAAAGCGATTTGTAGTGGCGCATACAAAATGTTAACACAACCATTCCGGTACTGACGGATTGCGGGCTAGAACTCACGAACTCTGAAATCATACTCGAGATGAGGACGAGGTATCTGAAAACAGTAGAGCCGCATCAAGCACTTCGAAGCTATGGGTAGGGGGGTGGGTATTACTTCAAAGTGCCAGTTTCTTATTATGTTTTGATTGCAAGCCAAATGTAGCTGAAAATGATGGGCATACCTAACAAAGACAGTGCTGATCAGTCAAAATTTGTGCAGTTATCACTTTTCTGTGCACTTCACACCAAAATAGATATACTAGCTAACATCTGTGTGTTCCTTGACTTCAAGGGTATGTACAATTCTGACGACAAATCAGTGGGTCTGACTACAGTTGCTGAGAAGTGGATGCTCCAGAAGATTGTGGATATAATGCGAGCCCTATATTCACGCAGTTCTGGGCACGTGTGTGATGAGTTCTCGAAAAGGTTCTCTGCAAAAAGTGGTGTCCAAAACGAATGTCCACTCTATCTTTTCTTGTTCAGGTTCTTCGTCAATCAACTAATGACGCAAACACCGGAAGGTCTTCAAAACTCCGGTGTCCAAATCACTGCTGGTGGATACCTTGTTGATCTGGAGTATGCAAACGACATCGTCCTCATCTTTAAAGACGAATAAACTGACCACCGTCATACCATCTTTCGGCATTCGCCTTGCACTTACAAAGTGCAGGACATTCAGGACATCTTCTCACTGAATCTGCCCCCAACAATTCAGGGAGAGGCACTGAAGTTTTGGAGAAATTTACATACCTCGGTAGCTGTACTACTGGCTCTAATGGGAGTGTCCGATGAAGTCAGTGCACGAATCCCAAATCATGTTTGCCAATTTGCGCCACTTGTGGCGTCAAAACGGCATACCACTGGGTCTTAAGAGTCGTGTGTACCAGGTCACAGTAAGGGCTGTATTATGGTATGTTCGCGAGAAATGGTATCCGCGACCAGATGATGTGAGGGGTTTTCAGCTTTTTTTTTACCACCGATGATTCAGACCAGCACCAGGTCCCATCCCCTTACCCTCTCTTCCCTTGGCTGTAGGGTTCAAGTAGAACATAAGGTTGACGGAAACTCGGGGACTGCGCCTACCTGATGAGCCCCAAGAAGGGCAGAACCGGTCGTGGGCTGTCAAAGGGTTTTCAGCAACCTTGTGAGTGGTTACTTTTATGAAAATAATTAGATAATATTTGTGTTCGTATGGAAGGGAGGCGTCCGTGTCAATGCTGACGTTGCTGTTTCCAATGGTGATGATGACTACCTAATCTAACGCAAAATCTCGGTCACTGTAACAGACGTCCGACAGGTACTTAAAAATAAGCGTTGGCTCATAGGTTCCCTAAACGCCTCAGTACAAATTTGTGCCTTAATATTTTATGTTTGACACAAACTAACTAATCTTTTGCATTTGAACACATAGACTAAACCCTCTAAAGGGGACATCCTGCAGGTTAAATGGGTTCTCGCCCGTTGGTGTCGCATTTTAGGGGGTTTCCTCTGAATTGCTACAGCCATACCGAATTGAGGGACATTGGATGGTTGAACAAAATAATGAATCATGTGATGGGTCGAACTGACCATTACTTGTGCTACAGGAATTATGTGACATGTCATTCAGTCACCTAATTCACAAATCCGACTGGTAGTGAACAACTCATAACTAGTCGGCTCGAATTGAATTACAACAAAGGCGATGCCAAATTCTACGATACTATCATAGGACATGCTACCAAACGATAGTAAAAAACAGGCTTCCAGCATGGGTCATCCGGGTGGAAAAAACGATGAACATGATGGGGAGTGAATAAAAGGAATTGCGAAAGAGCGTCCGAACACGAACGAATCGTTATGACGAAAAAAGACAAACTGGTAGCTGATTGGTTAGGGAAAAAAGGGACAAAAGGGAGAAACAGAGCCACACTGATCTGGCGGTTCGGTGGATGACATTCGCTAGGAGGAACGTGTCTGACAGGTCAAAAGATCCGATCGATACATGTTCTAAATCGAAGCCACAAGGCCAAAGTTTGGTTGGCAGTGAGATAAGGGACAAGGGGATAAACAGAATAAGGGTAATAAATGGATAAGAACGACTTGGAAGCACGTCCGAGGCGAATTTTCTATTTGCACACTGTGCGAAAAGAAAAAAGCTGGACGGAGATTGAAGTAGTTAGACGTAGTCTACCAACTGCTCCACCTTAAACATTATTTGTCATCTGGTCATCGGGCAAAAGCTTGGAAACCAAGCCCATTGAATCCAGCAGGCAGATGTGCCAGAGTGCTTAATTATCGGATGTAACGACACTTGATCACAATCACCACATTGCTAACGGATTGCCGGAGCTCAACAGTGCACTCACTCGTCAGAGCAATCGACATATTGTTTTATTAGTTCTATTTCTCCATAGTGACATTTTTCCATATAAGCTGTCGATCTGTTTGATCACGAATTTTGATCTTAGGATGTTCAGTTTCTGTTTCTCAAATTCCATCCTAATCGATCAGTTTGGTTGCATTTACATTATCGAGCGTATTTGGCCACAGTCGAACCAGGACATTAAATACACCACGAGCTGGTTCGGTGTCATAGTGTAATGGTGATACTACTGATGGGAAGGTATGCGAGTAGTACGTTTTCTCGTGAATCCGCTTTGCGTCTCTTGAAAAGTGAGATTTATTGAGGAATCTGTGGAGTCCCTTTGTAGCATTTTCTTGGACTTGAGCAACAGTCAATGAATGTCCAGGAAAGTTCAGAAAGATGCGTCCAAAGAGAAGATGGATATTCAGTTTTTATAAACAAGATGCACATGCTTCCCTGTCCAACGGTCTCTAAATGATCTCCGCAGCGAAGGCCGTCTTCCTTTCAATAGTAATACGAAAACGACACTGTAGCCGAACTTCACCAAAATAACTTTTCGTTGCTAGTGTGAGGAGATTTGGCAAGACCACTGGAGATCTCGTCGTGTCAGTGAAACGAATCTATGCTGAGGAGCATTCAAGCTCCTAGTTGAGAGGTCACCGTTTCGAAACTCCGAAGAAGATCTTCATGAGGTGCACACTGCTGGTGATTCCCAGTAATGATGAAACAACTGCACAGTGGTTCTTGGCTTGGATTCACTGAAAGGATGAAATCTCACATGACTATGAAACAGTAAACAACTCAAAGTAAGGGTAATTCCACTAGATGTGTGCAACTTCCCCTGGAGAAATCACCACTTGAGCAATCAGTCAATACGTGACCATATGGTGCCGTTTCCGTGATTGAAGGATGCGTGGCTCTATGCCCTATCTAAGTGAGGGCTAATTGCACAGCTGATCAGTCACTCGTGGCCAAACAGTTAAGTGTTCATTAACTGGCCGAAAGGTCACGGGTTCAAAGGTCTCCGATGTGCCGGTGATTCCCAGCAAGGATGGAAAAGCTGTACAGTGCTTCCCGGCTTTTCAGCACAGATTGGCCTCACTGACTGGACGAAAGAGCTATTGAATATATTCTTATGGCCCATCTATCACTGAGGGTGAACAAAAATGTTACTCAGTAAACCGAACATGCACATTCATTGCACAAGTAACCTGTATGACAAGCTGCACCGCATTGAACTGTGGTACACACTTATATCTTTTCGCTTTTTTTTACTTTTATTTTAGGAATGCTTGTAACAGTGATGAAACATTTGTAGTTTATATTCTTCCATTCTGTCAGTTCATACTTTCCGCCCCGCATACAGCCAACTAATTCAGTCCAATTAATACGATAAGGCGCACGTGTTAAAAGAGGGAGTGCTTCAAGAAAGCGTGAAAGACGTTCTCCCTGAAATTGACCTATTTTTCAGTATTTTGTCTACAAATCTTTTATTACTGGGTTTTAAAAACTGTCCACCGTGTTTATAAGGCTTTAAAAAGACCACCTGCGATTTTTTTTCACTTCTCTGAATGGTCGAATGGGCTTTCATTGTACCAACGAAATTTTTTCTCAGCGCCATTGAAGTTGCATAAGTAATAAGGGGGCAGTGAAATCATCTTCGGTTTGAAGTAAATATACCCTCGGTTGATGTTCACCTCTTCTTTCGGGGTTTTCGGATCTATCGAGCGTTCTGAAATCCTGATATCGTGCTAGTCAATTAGAGTATTTTCCTGTGTGCGTGGCATGCTCAGGAGACCGTCACCTATGCTATCAAGCCACCGTCGACTAACCGTATTTCACCTCGTTCGTCCGTCAGTCTCCAGAGTACCGATTGTTGAGCTCACGTGTAGTTCCATCGCGCCGTGCGCTTAACCGAATCTAATGCATAGAAGGGACTTTATCCAAAACACGGTTTTACAAGTAGGTTACTTCCACGTGGGTGATTGTGAGAATTAAGTTTCGTACGTATATCGGAATGACCAGACGAACTAGAAATCCAGAATTCAGCGAAGCGTAGCAACCAGCACGTATGTATTCGAACTGGCGAATATGTATAGCATAGGGAATATTAAAACAAGAGAATAATGAATAGAGCAATGAATAGAGTATCAGTCATCATCAGTTCATCACAGTGATGAACTTCGAGGTGGTTCAATCGTCACTTAAAGCTCACGAAGAAGTCAGCTGCCAAATCACATCTTTCATTGGTTCCATTGGACCGGGAAACTCGCCCGTGCACAGTCTTCAGGACTCTCCGTAGTTTGGGCCAATACATTGACAAACGTTACTGGGTGGTGTGCAAAGCTCAAGGTACGAGGACAACCATGGGACAAAATGGTCTAAAACGGCTGTCTCTGTGATACACCCGCTATAACACTTACCATATTTATTGTTTTCGGTTGGCTTCGTGAACTTCAGAGACAGAACAGGGATCGAATGGGATCCAGGTTCACACGCGAGTTGTGCAAAGCGACTAACACGAAATGATCACCAATGACATAGTTCACTTAAACTTTCAAAGACACCAAGCCAAGCATGATGCCTCTGGCTTAGATTTGAGTAGTTCCAGCCGTTACCGTTTTTCCGGTTGCTTTAGGAGGCCTCACCTCTGAGTCTTAGACTAACTTCCCCTCAAATTTGACTGACTGAAATCCAGCTAGGCACATGGATACAGCTATAGGATGGCTCAGGGACAGTAGACCCCCTCCCTATGTACATGTGTGATCCGAGAGTGTGACAGTAACATCGTGAGATGCATTCTAAATTCTTATACAAAGATCGAAAATCTCCCGTTTAAATCCAAAAAAAGGATAGCCCCATGCAATATTTTCCCTTGAATTCCAACAACCTAGCAATGATTGATAGATGTCAGACATGTTTTGATCCTTCAGTGAGGCCTTGGTGGAAATCAAATCATGTTGGAACGACGACCTGTACTGACCTCTCTGAACACAAGTTACTTGAAACGCCCTGTAGAGGACATGCCCCGGTCACCTCAGGGTTAGAAGCAGGATTCGACCAGCTACCGAGACCATGCATATATGGGAAAAAAGAATGGTACTTTTTTATACAAACCTCACTGTGCATTGTACAAGCCCACACCAGAAGTCGATACAAACAGACCGAGTAGAATAAAAGTCGTCTTTTTGGCCTGACGAGTCTTTGTGTCGTAAGCAGAATGTTTCCAAACAATAATTTCACCGATCGGACCTTTACGTAAAGAATATTCCATAGTCAGGATTCGGAACACTTGAATATATTCATGCTCTAGCAATTGAAATTGTTAATCGCAAACGTGTAGACGGGTCCCAAAAAATCAGCCACAAGAGAGGGGACTTTCAGTAAACTGGCTACTTCTCAGGATGGCGTCCCGACCAAATACACACACACAGCTGAAGACCTTGACTGCATGTGTGATCCCTAGTCCCTGCCCGATGACCACGAAGAACTAGGCGTCTTGTTCGACTGAATATATCAAGATTCGAAAGCTCTGAGCCGATCGTTCGCTAATTATCAGGTCTTTCGCGACAGTCATCCGTGCAGATTGTGATCTGCAGTTCATGATGCAGAACTTTGACTAGAGTAAAACCAATAAGCAAAACTCAATTAGTAAGGTTCTATGAGCGTCCTCAATCAGGGAACTGTGTTTCAGACAGTGTGTCAAGTGCCAAAAAACCTGGTCAAAAGTGATCAGACTACGCGATCTCATGATTGTTGTTGACCACGCAACACATGAATTTTCTGCACGGAGCAGATCTGTCAAATCCCAACGGATGAAACTGTCCAGTCTTCGCCTCTTGTGTGGCGATAGTACACGATACATCATCTCTCTTGACCTCTCATGATCCGAACAATAAGGTGTACGTTAGATCACCTGAGTAACACGCAGTCTTTCCTACCTTGTTTTGCTATAGTTGGTTCAACTTTATTACGTCTCATCGTACGTGAGATCTGTATTCACCAGAAAATAAACCCATGAAAACGTGTTCACCTAGTGTAACCCTTTCCAATATCCTATAAGCGTTTGATCCACAACACAAAAACCTATGATCGTCTAAAGTAGCTGCGCAGTTGGATCTCAGCTAGACAGATGGAACTCCAGAAAAACTGTAAAGAACCACCAAAGTGAAAGGAAAGCGAGTCGCTGGTGAGGGCTAGCTTAGTGTTTCATGTTTATCAATATGAAAAGTGGAAGTTAGCCTGCAATCTTGAGACGGCTGTTTCGCTGTCGACTATGCAGTCAACAAATGCATGCTCTTTTGGACGAGCAGAAATCACAATGCAGCCTGGAAACATCACAAACGAGAGATTCAGCTGGATTCCAGGTGACAGTGTCGCTTCACATTGTCCGTCGGGAAGATCGATTTATTCCTACATCACATACATATGTGTCGCTGGACATCGGGACCCCACTCAACCGGGTGTTAGCTTGGCGTCAGCCGGTGAACAGTGTACCTTTCACACAGTGTTGGTCATTTTCGAACCTCAGAACACACGTCAAACGTGTTGCTAATTTCTCAGAATCGGGATCACCATACACTACTAACGGGATATCAGTAGCCGGTTGGATTTTCTACTTTCACAGAATACAACGAAATCCCCCCCACCGATGCAGTACAGCTAGATAAATAGAGCGGTACGGATACTTTATAATCTCCTCGTGGACTTAGAGTCGAAATTCTCATAAGTTTTATGAGAATTACTCTAGAAGGAAATCGTGTTTCTATCAGGCGTATCTTACTTGATGTCCCTTGCAATATGATTCGCGTTGCGATTTTTTATACTGCCAAGTCGCCCGAGCCTAGAAAGGGGAAGTAGAGTGGCGCGTCATTCAATTGAATGTCTCCATGTCAAACACCCCATATTCCAATTCAGAGAAAACCGTTCAGCTGTAGCACTTTTTCGGTTCTTAGCTGCCATGCTCGAGATAGCCGTAGATCAGGCACCAGCTAACGGACCGGAAGGACCGTGGTTCGAATCCAACCTCAGAAACTTGACTGATTCTGTCTAGGTATGAGCAACCTGGTAGTATCCCAGCTTTTGTGCCTCTTTTCCGCTGGAATGGCAGCAAGGCACCGAAAAGGTGTTGTAGCTGAACGATTTTTCCACAGATTATTCCGACACAATGCAGCTGGAAACATCACAAACGAGAGATTCAGCTGGATTCCAGGTGACAGTGTCGCTTCACATTGTCCGTCGGGAAGATCGATTTATTCCTACATCACATACATATGTGTCGCTGGACATCGGGACCCCACTCAACCGGGTGTTAGCTTGGCGTCAGCCGGTGAACAGTGTACCTTTCACACAGTGTTGGTCATTTTCGAACCTCAGAACACACGTCAAACGTGTTGCTAATTTCTCAGAATCGGGATCACCATACACTACTAACGGGATATCAGTAGCCGGTTGGATTTTCTACTTTCACAGAATACAACGAAATCCCCCCCACCGATGCAGTACAGCTAGATAAATAGAGCGGTACGGATACTTTATAATCTCCTCGTGGACTTAGAGTCGAAATTCTCATAAGTTTTATGAGAATTACTCTAGAAGGAAATCGTGTTTCTATCAGGCGTATCTTACTTGATGTCCCTTGCAATATGATTCGCGTTGCGATTTTTTATACTGCCAAGTCGCCCGAGCCTAGAAAGGGGAAGTAGAGTGGCGCGTCATTCAATTGAATGTCTCCATGTCAAACACCCCATATTCCAATTCAGAGAAAACCGTTCAGCTGTAGCACTTTTTCGGTTCTTAGCTGCCATGCTCGAGATAGCCGTAGATCAGGCACCAGCTAACGGACCGGAAGGACCGTGGTTCGAATCCAACCTCAGAAACTTGACTGATTCTGTCTAGGTATGAGCAACCTGGTAGTATCCCAGCTTTTGTGCCTCTTTTCCGCTGGAATGGCAGCAAGGCACCGAAAAGGTGTTGTAGTTGAACGATTTTTCCACAGATTATTCCGAGGGCGTAAAAGAGAGCCGGCATGGCCAACAACGGGCAATAATCTCCTTGCAAAACCGCTCAGTCACGCGGAGGTTGCGTAACGAACTTCTATAAACCGAGTTGAAAAAAACTAACAACCCATCCAGAGGTTGTAGAGATACAAGGTCTTGGAAACCCCGACTGTCAATATTGCCCATTGTCACGTATTTAATTTATCAATAAAATTATGCTGCCAGTAGCAAAAACCGGCCTAAATTGGGAAATATATGCAACTTTTTCTGGTATTCAGAGCAGGGCGTATCAGAATGAATAGGAGTAAATACAGTTAACTTCAACATATCAGCTATAAACCGTGTACCGTGGATACAATGGTCCTAGCTGCTACAGTTTCGATCATCGCTGACCTTCCTGGCATGGTTGAACCTTTAGAAGTGAGTTCCAGCAAGTATGGTCCACAGGATCATTGCAGCACACCGGCCCAACCACCGAGACAAGGTCAAGAAATAGAAGTATATACGTACCATTCTGGTGCACAAAAGTACACTTGGATTTAAGCAACTGAACAATAACCACAAGCCACACATGGGATCCAAGCCACATGGGAAACACTTTTAACTCTTGAAACCCATACGTTTCAACCAACCCCCAACAATTGTGTTTAAACTATCGCGCGAGTGATAGGAATATAAGCAAGGTGTTACACAAACTTTGAGCACCACGACGGTTTACGCTCTCTGGAGAGTTAGCCCAAAATTTACGACTTCATTGACAGCCAATTACGTCCATGCACTTGTGATTTTGCAGCGTTTCTTTCCGTTCTGCTGTCGACAGTAGTAAGTCGGAGGGGCGAGTCATTCCGATGTCAATCAATACGACCATATCGATTCCCAAACAAACCTTGCCACTCGTGGCTGTCAAATGCAGGCTCACGTTTTACCCACCCTTCTGACTGAGGACGTTGAAGCAATGAGAGAGCCTCAACGAGACATTCTGAGGAACAACTCGACCCAGGTCAGCTATATAGTTTCCTAAACTAAACTACGATGTAGGTACAGTTGCGAAATACTGAAATGGGACAGTGGTCCTATCGGTGATATGAACGGAAACTCGTTTGACGGCGGTAATCGACAATGAGGAAAAGAGTTAGATTATCGTCTGAAAAGCAAAAGGAGACATGCACACCGTGAAATCATTAGTTGGAAGCTGATGGTACCTACATTCTAAAACAACACAACGTGACTGGTCAGCTGTCAGCACATATTCCAAATACGTACGCGATTCCTGAAATCCGAGGACCAATCACTCCAATGAAGAGTCAACAAAAACCACGAAGTATGCGACCCCACCCACCGCCAAGAAATGCCATCCTCAGGAAAGGCTAAATAACTACTTGCCCTGTGGCGATCATTGTTCACAAGGGTGAGTGCACATTTTACACTATATTTTACCCGATCAGCAAGCCCTCTAAAAGGGCAATAACACCCAATGGATATGTGAAGACGTTGCAACAAGCTATATCCAGTTATATACTTCAGGATACTTTCTTATTAGGGAGCGACCACGCAAATGCTGGTGTTCTGCTGAAGCGATTATTACCTGAGGAACAGAGGAAAGTTTTACCAAGGCACATATATCTCCACCGGGCTTCTCGGCAGGCTCAAGAAAGCGTGATTGAAAACCAAAAGTAACATGGTAAAAGTGCAATCAAAATATATTCCAGTGAGAAAAAAAACTACCGAATGAACCAACTAGGGAGCTTCTTATGACTGATTGGGGGCTTTGTTTCTGAAGGCGAGGAGGTAACTGTGTCCGAGTCAGTCGAAGATTTAGATGTTGTGTCATCTGTAGCTCCTGTGGATCCAACGACATCCATGACAGAAGAGGGTCTTTTGGTCTTGAACAAATTCGGAAATTCAAACGTGGTCCCTGGGGGCTGGAAAGTAGAGCAGAGAGGGGGTAACCCGGGTTACAAGGACAGTTTAACTTTCCGCAATCAATTAAACAGAAGGTACTCAGACTGGTACAGAACGACCAGCTTACAGAGTTCAAGGCACGGGTTATAACGAACAAAGATGCAAAATATACACTCACAAGCCGGACGTATGCCAGTTTTTCATAGCGTTCTGGCTTCGGTGGTAGTAAAAAAGGGTCTAATGCACGTCGGAACATCTTTATTGGCGACTGATCCGTGGGTTCCACTGCCAAAGTAGGTAAAACGAATGTTAGTCAGCTTACAATCGTGATAACACATTTTCAATCGAACGTGGAGGACAGAAGTGTTGTAAATCTTTTCCAAATACTGTTGCACATCGGATGCCGTCATCCTTATGGGCTAAGTCACTGATGATTCGAAAGGTAACCTACTGCGGATGAACTTTAAAGATCACTTGGTCCGTGGGGTTGTTGGGACCAGGGTAGATCATCTTCATCCAGAATGGGGTGAGGAAACATCGGATGGGAGGATCTCCAGGAGTAAATTTCGGGTATTCTATGTGGCGCTGCCACAGTGGGCTGAGCGACTCTCGACACAGGAATGGGAACTTACACGTAGTGCGGTGTTTTTGGGAGATAAATAGGTCGGATGAAAATCACCGGTCGCATTTTGATCTCTGCATTCAATTAGTAGAACATAACAGGATCGGTTTACGGAAATGCTGAAAACAGGATAAAAAAAGTTGGCATTAGGTTATCTGAGCAGGATAAAGCGTGTTGTGCAAGGCAAGCATAACCAAATACAGTCGTGAAGTGAAACAGCGAATAAACTTTATTGCAGAGAGTGATCTTATCAGATCTGCCACAACAACCCACACAGTCATTCTTCGCCACAGTGCCTGGCTAAGTATATGCAACCACCTACTGAGTGCCCACAAACAAAAAGGGTAACCAGTGAAGATCGACACTGGCGTTGCTGACAATGCGGAAGGTAAGGCGACGTACTGATTTACGATCTTGGAATCTGGAGGATCAGTACTACCTTTATTCCACCAGGGTGCCAATATGACGTATATTGATTAGGGCAGAACCAAATGAATGTGACATTATATTGTTTGAACGTACAATAGACTAGACAGCAGGCTGTACGTTAACATAACAGAAAGCTATCAGAAATGGGAATGTCAAAAGAATGCCTCAAGTGTCCAGAGAAACCAATAAGGTTCACTATTTGGACCATGAACGTGGTTGTGCTGTACTAGGCAGACATTTTTACATTATTAACCTGCAGTCATCATCATCATCGACAGCATGACACCAGTGTTCAACACCGATGCTTCGCTGCCGTAGAACCAAGATTTGTTTGAAAGCCTTATTGTAAAGAAAAGAATAAAGGTGGACGGGAAAGGGACGTGCTGCTAGCATACCACAATCGTTCCGAAGTGCCTACACTTCCAGACATTCACTCAGGCAATCTGGATAGAAACTGACAACAAGAACGCCACTGACATCGGCTGGCAGCCATATCCTGTAGTGTCTTCAACCAGGCGCAGTGGGATCACGCGGTTCCCATCCTGGAAGCGAGTAGCACCGACAGCACCCAAGCATTTCGTGACCTACTTCATACTCCCCGCCAAGTCAACCCGCAGTGGTACGTTCCAAGAACAAATTCTGCGTATGGGACAGTTATCTCCATTGAACAAACCTGAATGCATAGGAAGAGACAAAATCTACGACGGCAGCACTCGAAAACCTTAATGAAATGTTTTTGTGACCCACTGCGACTGGAGTGACCAAAGGTGGGAAGTTGGACCTTAGAGAAACCACGGGTTAGACACAAGGGAACGACAAAACTCTACGGTGTGCGCTTTTCAGAAATACGGACGAAACAGGAGCACTCGTGTGACTATTCGCATCCAAATCATCATCGTCATGGACAGCCTGACATCAGTGTTCAACACTGGTGTCAGAGGATTCTATCGGACCAGAAGTTCGGTGGTGCATGAAACAGCGTGTGCAGTCACAAACCTCGGAGGCAGTAGGGGGTTCCACATTCACCCTTTAGGTTTCTACGTTAGCTGTGGGCTCCATACGAGCGGCAGCTGATGACCACGATAACTGCTGTCTGAAGTATTCGGCCCAACGGTCGAGGCGTTCTTTATTCGATATGGTCGCTTTATGCTAATCCTTGATGGTTTCGCCCACACGTGGTTTTAGGGGATCAGTCGAACGGACCAACTTAAATAAGCTTCGGGCATTTCCGGCTTTCTGGCTTCTACCAGACTTCATGGTCAGCTAGCACACTCACTTTGACGTGATGCCTGATAATTCCTCGGGTCGAAAGATATATGGGAATGGATGGGATATTTTTTCGAGATCCAAGCACTAGCACCGTTCGGTCTGATATCGAGTGGCTGAGAGGGGCGGGCAACGCCGTGTTATGGGCAAAACTCCCAGTGCTGTGCAAAGAGGTGGCGATCTCGTCCCAGTATGAATTCACATCTGATAGTGGAGCAGTTGGCAGAATCCAGATGATTCTGGTAAATCCGTCAACTATCCGGATCTGCAAGTCCATCAGTTGCCAAACAATTTGTTCTCAACTTACTCAGCCCCAGATAACGAAGGGAATAGCGAACGTGGACGAATGGTCGGAATCCACAATGTGTTCGAAAACGACCGGCAGTCAGTTGTTGATTCGGGCCATCGGTAACTGATGGCAATGTGATCAAGTTGAGCTCGTAGCTGGCAAACCGTTGAAGGGCATGCGGCCAGAAGACTTTGGCTATTTCGGAAGCTAGTACGGCATGAAAACAGCCTGCAGTCAACACACACTTGAAGCAATCGTTCAACATTGTCCGTAGTACCTTGTCTAATCCATGTCGACCACCTAAGTGAGTCTCAGATGCGCTAAGCCTGCCACTTACGCATTCAGATCTCCGGCAACCAAACGATATCTTAAGTTCTAGCTCACCACGATTGGGCACTCCGGGTGTCTTACGCAGTTCATCTGGACCCAAAAATTTGCTACGATTGGGTCTCTTATCTTTGTGTGTCATTCGAGGGGTCTGTTAAGTTGAAGGTTAAAAGGGATCAAGTGGACCCCCGACCACAACGCTGCACCTACAAAAAGGTAGAAAACATGGCAACCATTTTAGTACTATCCGGGTTCGTCAAAGTCTCACCCACAATCAAGCCTTGGACTAGATGCATTTGAAGTATTTCTCAGGTTCCGCCTTTATTTTTTCTGACTACCTGGTTTCAACGATCGTTTCTATCGCCTTTCTGACTCGATCTGTATTTGTGAGCTTACTTATAGTGAAGAAATCTGCTAATTCATCTGGCATCCCCTAAAAGTGTAGCATTTTTCATTGTGGGCTCAGCAACCCTCTAAACTACACCAAAAGACTCATTTGCTTTCAGGTCATCATCATGAAAGACAACATCAGCGTCGACATTGATGCTTCACTGCCGTACAACCACAAGGTTTGTCTGAATACATTTGAAGCCTGGGTGAAAACCGGATTATGTTATGGAGGGGACCTATTACTGGTCAGTGTCGAGCATTTTGAGGTGTCTACACCTCTACATCACTCAATCAAACAACCTGGGAAACAACTAATAGCAATAACACCATTGCCAGCGACCAGTCGCTATTTCTTGCAATGTCTCCAGGCAGGCGTAGGAGGAGGTAACGGGGACCGCACCAACAACACCCAAACTCTCCGTACTCTCTTTGACATCCCTTTGCTAAGTCATACGCTGTTCACCTCGCGGCTTGCATCATTCTGAAGGAGGCACGGAGAAGACTCACCTCGGTAGACGGTGCCTGAAATTGATAAAGATTAAAGCCAATCATTCGGCAATCCTCGTTCTCATTCGAGTGCGCAACAATTTAATCTTCTATCAAAATACAATGGAACGATTGTTTCGACCAGATCGGTTTGACGCCGACCCCCAATCCTCTTCTGCTTCAGAACAATGGATCCATTGGCACGAAACGTTTACGAACTTCCTCTCATGCATCGAACTCCCAAACGTTGACAAAAGAAAACTTTTGGTAAATTTCCTTTCTCCGTCCGTCTATCAACATGTTTGTGATTGTACTACTTACGAAGACGCCATCCAGACGCTCGAAAAGATGTACATTAAACCCAAAAATGAAGTGTTTTCCCGCCACGTGCTGGCTACTACCAAACAAGAACCGGGCCAATTAGTCGACGCGTTCCTGCAAAAATTACGTTACCTTGCCAAGGACTGCAATTTTCGTGCGGTTTCTGCCGATGAACATCGGGATGAGGCTATTCGAGACGCTTTTATCACAGGCTTGCAGTCTAATTCCGTTCGCCAACGACTACTAGAAAAACACACTCTTAAGCTTCAACAAGCTTTTGACGAGGCACGTCTGCTTGAACATGCTCAACAACAGTCACTCTCATACGACTCGTCTTCTCATGTTCCCTGTGGCGCCGCATCTATCAAAACTGATAAGCCTCTTACTCCTGTTCGTGATGCTTTTATCTCTCAGATGGAATCTAGTGACACGATTGCAAGCACATCCTTATCTTGCTTCTTCTGTGGCAACGGTAAGCACATTCGTTCAAAATGCCCGGCTCGTGAGTCTTTCTGTCATTCTTGCGGCAAGAAAGGTCATTTCCAAAAAGTTTGTCGATCCAAACTGGGTTCAAGCCGTATCACATCGACGGTGAACCCTGGTGTCTCATCCATTTTCAACATCTCTTCATCCATGGGACTTTCCAAATCAATCGTTGATGTTATAGTGAATAATATCCCACTTCACGCACTTATCGATACTGGTAGTTGCGAAAGTTATATTTCTTCTGACATCGCACTAAAGCATGGTTGGACAATAACATCCTCTAAGAGCGCTATCTCGATGGCTTCAACGAACTTATCGTGTGTTACTAGCGGTCATCTTTATGCTACCGTTCTGTACAAAAGCACACTATACGAAAGTGTCAAACTCTCGCTCTTATCCAATTTGTGTTCAGACGTCATCCTTGGCTTGGATTTCCTCAGTCAACACCAAAGTGTCATCATACCATTCACGGGTAAGCGGCCCCCATTCGCCATATGCACATTGAAAGCAGCGAGAGTTAACGCCCCCTCTTTGTTTGATAATCTCGCCCCTGGATGTACTCCAATTGCCACTAAATCTCGTCGTTTCTCTCGCACGGATACGGTATTTATCGAGACGGAGGTTCGGAAGTTACTAGCTGACAAAATTATTGAGCCGTCTAACTCTCCTTGGCGCGCTCAGGTTCTCGTTACTACGAATGACAGGCATAAGAAGCGCATGGTCATCGATTACAGTCAAACCATAAATCGCTTCACTTACCTTGATGCGTATCCTCTGCCGAAGGTGGACGAACTTGTAGAGAAGGTTTCCCATTACACGGTGTTTAGCACA
Organism: Opisthorchis viverrini; assembly: GCF_000715545.1. Classification (NCBI taxonomy): domain Eukaryota; kingdom Metazoa; phylum Platyhelminthes; class Trematoda; order Opisthorchiida; family Opisthorchiidae; genus Opisthorchis; species Opisthorchis viverrini. The sequence continues at coordinate 519,246 of NW_008751914.1, forward strand.
CTAGACCTTCAAAGTGCGTACCACCAGATCCCCATTCTCGACAAAGACAAGCCATATACTGCATTCGAGGCATGTGGTAAACTCTTTCAATTTCGCCGCATTCCGTTCGGAGTTACTAATGGTGTGGCCTGCTTTCAACGCACCATAGACAACATCATACGCGAGGAAAATCTGCTCGATACATTCGCATATGTTGACAATGTTACCGTGTGTGGTCGCGATGCCCAGGAACATGATCGAAATTTGAAGAAATTCTTAGAGGCCTCAAAACGTCACGGTATTACATTTAACCAGAAAAAGAGCATCATAGCTACTGCGAAAGTACTATTACTGGGATACGAAATATCTCATGGTATGATAAAACCGGATCCTGAACGTTTTCGAGCCCTACGGGAGTTGCCTCATCCATGTGACATCCGTTCACAACGAAGATTGGTCGGAATGCTGGCATACTACGCACACTGGATCCCATGTTTCTCAGATAAGATTCATCAAATCGTCCGCAATCAGATCTTCCCGATTCCAGATAGCGTACAAGCGGCACTGAATAAGCTCAAACACGATTTGGAAAAGGCAGCCGTTTTCACCATAGACTACACTCGTCCACTCGTTGTGGAAACTGATGCTTCCGACATAGCCATTGCGGCCACTCTCAATCAAGACGGGCGCCCGGTAGCTTTCTTTTCACGCACTCTGTCACACAGTGAGCGGCATCATTCAGCAATCGAAAAAGAAGCGTACGCGATTGTTGAAGCTCTGAGAAAGTGGAGACACTACCTGATCGGCAATCACTTCACACTTGTCACGGACCAACGATCAGTCGCCTTTATGTACGACAAACAACACAAAGGCAAAGTAAAAAACGACAAAATCCAGAGATGGAGACTTGAACTGTCCTGTTTTCATTACGATGTCCAGTACCGTCCAGGTAATCAGAATAAAGCCGCTGACGCACTATCGCGGACTGATTACGTATCTGCGATGTCACAGGTGGATCTCAAACATCTTCATAATACATTATGTCACCCCGGTATCACGCGGATGCTTCATTTCGTTCGCTCAAAAAATTTGCCGTTTTCGACCGAGGATGTTAAGGCGATTACAAATCAGTGTAGTATTTGTTCGGAATTGAAGCCTCGTTTCCTCAATCACCCTTTTGGCAATCTTATTAAAGCTACACAGCCGTTTGAACGCGTCAGCATAGATTTTAAAGGCCCACTTCCATCGACCTCCCACAACAAATACCTTCTAACAATGATCGACGAGTACTCTCGTTTCCCATTCGCCTTCGCGTGTACGGATGTGTCCTCATCCACCGTGATCAAGTGTTTTAATCAGTTGTTCTCTTTGTTCGGAATGCCCTCATACGTCCATTCTGATCGTGGTGGAGCTTTCATGTCAGGTGAAGTACAAACGTTTCTTCACGACAGGGGTGTAGCAACCAGTCGAACTACCCCATACAATCCGCGCGGTAACGGACAAGTCGAACGGCTTAATGGTACTCTTTGGAAGTCTATCACTCTGGCGTTGAAGACCCAACAACGGGACATTACCGAGTGGGAATGTGTGCTTCTAGATGCTTTGCACTCTGTTCGCTCCTTATTGTGCACCGCTACTAACACGACACCACATGAAAGATTCCTTAACTTCCACCGGAAGTCAACGTACGGCACCTCTCTTCCGACTTGGTTATCGACTCCAGGCCCCGTTCTGTTAAAAAGGATGACACGTTCTTCCAAATACGATCCGTTAGTGGAAGAGGTGGAACTTGTTAATTGTAACCCGCAGTATGCCTGCGTTCGTTTCCCGAACGGAAAGGAAGAAACTGTTTCTCTTAGACATCTGGCACCCAAAGCACAGACAATATCAGATGTCTATTTATCTGAATCAATCGAAAGTGCAGCGGCTCCTCCAGACGAGACTCAATCACACTCGCTTGATCCTCCTGGAGGCGAAACGGCACCACCAGAACAACCCAGTGAGGTTCCAGGGAATGTCCTACAGTACATCACAGACCAACAACGTGTTCGACCGTATAATCTTCGAAACCGCGAAGCCTAATTTATATTTTCCTGACAATCCCTCCGGCGGGGAAGAATGTTATATACTGACGTTGTGTTTAACTTTTTACTCGCTATTCGTTGAGCTAATTGTTTCCTAATGTTTTAGCTGATGTACTGAAATTGATAGAAGATTAAAGCCAATCATTCGGAAATCCTCATTCTCTGTTTCTGGCACAATCATTCGAGTGCGCAACACTGGGCGATTGAGGTATCTGCCGCACAACCAAATACGTTTTCTAATTACCTCGTTAATAATCTATTAAAGCCATCCGATACCAACAGCGCTTCTGAGGCATCGGTTGCCAAAAACCTGTAGGCGCTTTACATCACCTGTCCTTATAGGCGACCTTTCACAATCATACAAGAAAACAACCCTGGTACACGCAACCCCTGAGACCCAATGATATGTCTTTTGGACTCCACAGGTGACGCGAGTTAGGAAAGGTTATTCGGGCCTTCCAGATTCGTCAGACATTTCCATCAGAGCTAATACAACTACCAAGGTATGAAAAATTCTCCACATTCAGTCAGTCCCCTTGAATTGTAAGGGGTATGTTCAGAAACTGCACTTTCTGAAGCACAACTTCGCAATTTGAAGGTGAAAGGCACATGCCGAAAGATAGTATGACGATGGATGCACTAGTCAACAGGGCTTGTACTTCGCCTTGGTCCTCAAAGATGAGGGCGATGCCATCTGCGTACTCAAGACTGACAACGTTCTCACCAGCAATAATTTGAAAAGAGAGATTTCGAAGACGTCCTAGCGTTCGCCTCATTATTTCATCAATGGCGAAAAAACAAAACAAAAATGGAGTGTACACCGTTTTCGGACACCATTCTTTGTAGGAAGGCTTTGGAGAGCTCACCATAGACTCACACGCCTAGAAGTGTGTAAATATAGGGATCAGATTATTTTCAAACTTCTTGCGTATACCCCGCTGAACAAGTCTAGTCAACAGCATTGACCAATCGACAAAATCAAACGCACCCTTGAAGTAAAAAAAACACCAACATTGTGGGTCCTCTGTACATGTGGCGTTGCTCTAACACCCAACGGAATGTGGAGTTGTGGTCAACACAGCCTCCATCCGGTTAAAATCCCAATTGATTCTAATGAGTCAAGGTTTTGTATGCCACCGTAAGACGACGAAGAATCAATGACGCCAGAAGCCTTCTCACGATAACAGTGAAACTAACACCCCTGTCGCTCCTACATTCGCTGCAAGTACCCTTTTCGAAAATGGTCACTATTATCATTTCCCAGATAGACCCAAGTAGGCTAGACAAACACTGACTGAGAAACCCATTGCCATCCTTGAACAGAGCAGGAAGGTCATCGGGACCAAAAACACGATGACGCTTCAGTAGAGATATGCACTCAGGCACTTCTGAGGTTGAAGACGGTTCTATATTCACAGTTCACTTTCTGTCGAAGGCCTGGATTCCGGAGTGGAGGCAGCAAGTGTCCAACTATATCACTGTTCAAAGTGCTCTGCCCAGAGGGGCGAGATGGCCCGAGTGGTCAGAGCACGAATTTACTGACCGGAAGGTCCGTGGTTAGAACCCGACCTCTGTCTCTCGACTTCCCCTGTCTAGGCTTGGGTAATCTGGAAGCATCTCAGCCCTCGTACAACCTTCGGGTGGCATGACAGTTAGGCACCGAAAGAGTGCCACAGTCGAACGAGTTTTTTCTGCCCAGGGGTTCGACCCCTTTCTTTTGCTGTATATCAGGGAGCTATTGTGGGTCCTGATAATGTCACTGACAAGAGGCTTCTGAGGACCAGTCCAATGAATCAAGTGGGACAGCTTCCGGACGTTTTTAGCATTTTCGCATCTTCCATTCCTTCGGTCTTTCGGATCTACCAGGCTTCACAATCTGCATGAACTATCAGTTTCACCTGCCATCGGACGACGCGTCGAGTGGAGATGGGGTTACGGCAAGGGGGAATACCTCGCCGATCCTCAGCATAGACAGGGTATTATCAGATATCCAATGTTTGGATGAGGTTGGCTACGTCATGAACTATTTCACCTGCCATCGGACGACGCGTCGAGTGGAGATGGGGTTACGGCAAGGGGGAATACCTCGCCGATCCTCAGCATAGACAGACAATTATCAGATATCCAATGTTTGGATGAGGTTGGCTACGTTGTGCCACAAACGGAAGTTCCGGTTCTGAGGGCGCTTTGGATATCTTTCCCAAGTGGCCGCTAGGATCCGAAATCAGACAGTCCGACAGGCGCTCGAGGAGCCGGTTCTGATGTATTTTTTGACTTCTGCGTCCCCTGGCTTCTCAGTGGCTAACTGAAGTGTGCGCGTTTTGCGTACATCTAAAAACCGCAATGAAAAGCAGCCGCGTACAAGTGCATGCTCGGAGTCCACGCTGGTGTTCCAGAATGAGCGGCAGGCGGTGATCGACCCTCACTACCGATAACTGACAGTGATGTGGTTTATTTGGATTCGGGACTGGTCTGTTGGTTGCGCAACACTGGGCGATTGAGGTATCTGCCGCACAACCAAATACGTTTTCTAATTACCTCGTTAATAATCTATTAAAGCCATCCGATACCAACAGCGCTTCTGAGGCATCGGTTGCCAAAAACCTGTAGGCGCTTTACATCACCTGTCCTTATAGGCGACCTTTCACAATCATACAAGAAAACAACCCTGGTACACGCAACCCCTGAGACCCAATGATATGTCTTTTGGACTCCACAGGTGACGCGAGTTAGGAAAGGTTATTCGGGCCTTCCAGATTCGTCAGACATTTCCATCAGAGCTAATACAACTACCAAGGTATGAAAAATTCTCCACATTCAGTCAGTCCCCTTGAATTGTAAGGGGTATGTTCAGAAACTGCACTTTCTGAAGCACAACTTCGCAATTTGAAGGTGAAAGGCACATGCCGAAAGATAGTATGACGATGGATGCACTAGTCAACAGGGCTTGTACTTCGCCTTGGTCCTCAAAGATGAGGGCGATGCCATCTGCGTACTCAAGACTGACAACGTTCTCACCAGCAATAATTTGAAAAGAGAGATTTCGAAGACGTCCTAGCGTTCGCCTCATTATTTCATCAATGGCGAAAAAACAAAACAAAAATGGAGTGTACACCGTTTTCGGACACCATTCTTTGTAGGAAGGCTTTGGAGAGCTCACCATAGACTCACACGCCTAGAAGTGTGTAAATATAGGGATCAGATTATTTTCAAACTTCTTGCGTATACCCCGCTGAACAAGTCTAGTCAACAGCATTGACCAATCGACAAAATCAAACGCACCCTTGAAGTAAAAAAAACACCAACATTGTGGGTCCTCTGTACATGTGGCGTTGCTCTAACACCCAACGGAATGTGGAGTTGTGGTCAACACAGCCTCCATCCGGTTAAAATCCCAATTGATTCTAATGAGTCAAGGTTTTGTATGCCACCGTAAGACGACGAAGAATCAATGACGCCAGAAGCCTTCTCACGATAACAGTGAAACTAACACCCCTGTCGCTCCTACATTCGCTGCAAGTACCCTTTTCGAAAATGGTCACTATTATCATTTCCCAGATAGACCCAAGTAGGCTAGACAAACACTGACTGAGAAACCCATTGCCATCCTTGAACAGAGCAGGAAGGTCATCGGGACCAAAAACACGATGACGCTTCAGTAGAGATATGCACTCAGGCACTTCTGAGGTTGAAGACGGTTCTATATTCACAGTTCACTTTCTGTCGAAGGCCTGGATTCCGGAGTGGAGGCAGCAAGTGTCCAACTATATCACTGTTCAAAGTGCTCTGCCCAGAGGGGCGAGATGGCCCGAGTGGTCAGAGCACGAATTTACTGACCGGAAGGTCCGTGGTTAGAACCCGACCTCTGTCTCTCGACTTCCCCTGTCTAGGCTTGGGTAATCTGGAAGCATCTCAGCCCTCGTACAACCTTCGGGTGGCATGACAGTTAGGCACCGAAAGAGTGCCACAGTCGAACGAGTTTTTTCTGCCCAGGGGTTCGACCCCTTTCTTTTGCTGTATATCAGGGAGCTATTGTGGGTCCTGATAATGTCACTGACAAGAGGCTTCTGAGGACCAGTCCAATGAATCAAGTGGGACAGCTTCCGGACGTTTTTAGCATTTTCGCATCTTCCATTCCTTCGGTCTTTCGGATCTACCAGGCTTCACAATCTGCATGAACTATCAGTTTCACCTGGCATCGGACGACGTGTCGAGTGGAGAGGGGGTTACGGCAAGGGGGAATACCTCGCCGATCCTCAGCATAGACAGGGTATTATCAGATATCCAATGTTTGGATGAGGTTGGCTACGTTGTGCCACAAACGGAAGTTCCGGTTCTGAGGGCGCTTTGGATATCTTTCCCAAGTGGCCGCTAGGATCCGAAATCAGACAGTCCGACAGGCGCTCGAGGAGCCGGTTCTGATGTATTTTTTGACTTCTGCGTCCCCTGGCTTCTCAGTGGCTAACTGAAGTGTGCGCGTTTTGCGTACATCTAAAAACCGCAATGAAAAGCAGCCGCGTACAAGTGCATGCTCGGAGTCCACGCTGGTGTTCCAGAATGAGCGGCAGGCGGTGATCGACCCTCACTACCGATAACTGACAGTGATGTGGTTTATTTGGATTCGGGACTGGTCTGTTGGTGGGCATCACGCTGTCAAGTAATTGCCGCTGTTCCGGAAATTCGTACTCCAAATGAACAGTTTGTGATCGGCAGACACCTGAAGTAAGCGGTATCCGTTGTTCGTGCGTATCGTGTCCAATCCAAGAGGACCGCCCAGTCAGGCCTCAGCAGCGCTTAGTCTACCTACCTGGACGTTTATGTCACTAGCAACCATAATGGTATCTGAGCTTTTAGTCTGCTGTAGAAGGGCACCTAGAGCGTCATAGAAACTGTCCTTGGCAGCTTCAGAGCTACAGTCAGTTGAGGCGTAAGCAGACAGATTGAACAGGGTGTGATGAACCTCACTTTCTCTGGGTTCTCTCACAGATGTTTCCAAAGAAACCGCACAAAGGCGACTGTCAAGCCGAGTCGCTTCCGCTCGTTCGCTCAATACAATACCCACTCCAGCATATCCAGCCTGTGCATCACCAGAGGTGCGCAGCCGGAACCTGGAAGAGAGCGAGGGGGCAGTCAGTTCGATCACAGTACTTGCGTCATGCATCCCTGTTTCTGACAAACATACACCAATGCAGAGGGAATTCAGCGTACGCGCAAGATCCACCTATTGACCTGCTTGCTTCGCAGTCAGTTCACAGTACTTGCGTCATGCATCCCTGTTTCTGACAAACATACACCAATGCAGAGGGAATTCAGCGTACGCGCAAGATCCATCCACCGACCTGCTTGCTTCAGTGTGCGAAATGTTCAGAAACTGCACTTTCTGAAGCACAACTTCGCAATTTGAAGGTGAAAGGCACATGCCGAAAGATAGTATGACGATGGATGCACTAGTCAACAGGGCTTGTACTTCGCCTTGGTCCTCAAAGATGAGGGCGATGCCATCTGCGTACTCAAGACTGACAACGTTCTCACCAGCAATAATTTGAAAAGAGAGATTTCGAAGACGTCCTAGCGTTCGCCTCATTATTTCATCAATGGCGAAAAAACAAAACAAAAATGGAGTGTACACCGTTTTCGGACACCATTCTTTGTAGGAAGGCTTTGGAGAGCTCACCATAGACTCACACGCCTAGAAGTGTGTAAATATAGGGATCAGATTATTTTCAAACTTCTTGCGTATACCCCGCTGAACAAGTCTAGTCAACAGCATTGACCAATCGACAAAATCAAACGCACCCTTGAAGTAAAAAAAACACCAACATTGTGGGTCCTCTGTACATGTGGCGTTGCTCTAACACCCAACGGAATGTGGAGTTGTGGTCAACACAGCCTCCATCCGGTTAAAATCCCAATTGATTCTAATGAGTCAAGGTTTTGTATGCCACCGTAAGACGACGAAGAATCAATGACGCCAGAAGCCTTCTCACGATAACAGTGAAACTAACACCCCTGTCGCTCCTACATTCGCTGCAAGTACCCTTTTCGAAAATGGTCACTATTATCATTTCCCAGATAGACCCAAGTAGGCTAGACAAACACTGACTGAGAAACCCATTGCCATCCTTGAACAGAGCAGGAAGGTCATCGGGACCAAAAACACGATGACGCTTCAGTAGAGATATGCACTCAGGCACTTCTGAGGTTGAAGACGGTTCTATATTCACAGTTCACTTTCTGTCGAAGGCCTGGATTCCGGAGTGGAGGCAGCAAGTGTCCAACTATATCACTGTTCAAAGTGCTCTGCCCAGAGGGGCGAGATGGCCCGAGTGGTCAGAGCACGAATTTACTGACCGGAAGGTCCGTGGTTAGAACCCGACCTCTGTCTCTCGACTTCCCCTGTCTAGGCTTGGGTAATCTGGAAGCATCTCAGCCCTCGTACAACCTTCGGGTGGCATGACAGTTAGGCACCGAAAGAGTGCCACAGTCGAACGAGTTTTTTCTGCCCAGGGGTTCGACCCCTTTCTTTTGCTGTATATCAGGGAGCTATTGTGGGTCCTGATAATGTCACTGACAAGAGGCTTCTGAGGACCAGTCCAATGAATCAAGTGGGACAGCTTCCGGACGTTTTTAGCATTTTCGCATCTTCCATTCCTTCGGTCTTTCGGATCTACCAGGCTTCACAATCTGCATGAACTATCAGTTTCACCTGCCATCGGACGACGCGTCGAGTGGAGATGGGGTTACGGCAAGGGGGAATACCTCGCCGATCCTCAGCATAGACAGGGTATTATCAGATATCCAATGTTTGGATGAGGTTGGCTACGTTGTGCCACAAACGGAAGTTCCGGTTCTGAGGGCGCTTTGGATATCTTTCCCAAGTGGCCGCTAGGATCCGAAATCAGACAGTCCGACAGGCGCTCGAGGAGCCGGTTCTGATGTATTTTTTGACTTCTGCGTCCCCTGGCTTCTCAGTGGCTAACTGAAGTGTGCGCGTTTTGCGTACATCTAAAAACCGCAATGAAAAGCAGCCGCGTACAAGTGCATGCTCGGAGTCCACGCTGGTGTTCCAGAATGAGCGGCAGGCGGTGATCGACCCTCACTACCGATAACTGACAGTGATGTGGTTTATTTGGATTCGGGACTGGTCTGTTGGTAGGCATCACGCTGTCAAGTAACTTCCGCTGTTCCGGAAATTCGTACTGCAAATGAACAGTTTGTGATCGGCAGACATCTGAAGTAAGCGGTATCCGTTGTTCGTGCGTATCGTGTCCAATCCAAGAGGACCGCCCAGTCAGGCCTCAGCAGCGCTTAGTCTACCTACCTGGACGTTTATGTCACTAGCAACCATAATGGTATCTGAGCTTTTAGTCTGCTGTAGAAGGGCACCTAGAGCGTCATAGAAACTGTCCTTGGCAGCTTCAGAGCTACAGTCAGTTGAGGCGTAAGCAGACAGATTGAACAGGGTGTGATGAATCTCACTTTCTCTGGGTTCTCTCACAGATGTTTCCAAAGAAACCGCACAAAGGCGACTGTCAAGCCGAGTCGCTTCCGCTCGTTCGCTCAATACAATACCCACTCCAGCATATCCAGCCTGTGCATCACCAGAGGTGCGCAGCCGGAACCTGGAAGAGAGCGAGGGGGCAGTCAGTTCGATCACAGTACTTGCGTCATGCATCCCTGTTTCTGACAAACATACACCAATGCAGAGGGAATTCAGCGTACGCGCAAGATCCACCTATTGACCTGCTTGCTTCAGTGTGCGAACATTAAAGGCTGCTGAGTAGACAGGCTTCCGGGGTTTGAAAACAGACTTCGAGGTGTTTAGGGTTGTTACTAAAGTTGGACGTACAGAAGATGCGAAGCGAACGAAACGGTCAATCCTAGTGCTGGGACCTGCAGTGAGTATTCAAAGTTGAGTGGAAAAATTGGAAGCGTAAGAAGGGAGGCGCCAGCAGTAACCCGCTGAATGTAGCATATAAAGCAACCCGACTAATGGTACCACGCGACGGCCGATGTGGTATGAGTCTATTTGTGTGTACAATTCATGGTTGCATGTGGGCTGGGATACTGGCAGGGCGCCCACACCTAGATAGGAGGACGGTTGTGGTCCCAAACCACAGTCTCTGGTTCAAAAAAACTGACCACGAGGCAGCGAAGTTTGGCAAGAAATGCAAGCACATTTCCATTTTTGCAGAACAAGTCACCACGCATGATCTAATGCTGATCAGGAGGGACAGATGTTGGTCAGACCTCTAACCACTAATCAACCTGGTATGAGACTCTGTCAGTACTGCACGGAGACTACCAAGTATAGCTGAATGGGTCACGGAGATACATGAACCGCCACACTACGGTTAGGCTGTCTCTTCGCGACGGTTGCAATGTTCCAGCTATCATAGTTCCGGATCCTGTAATACCTCTGTCCAAATTTCAGCAGTTCATTACAGTGCCAGCAGATTGAACCTGTGCTATAGATGGGTAAACTTGAGTGGTACCTTCAAACGGTCACTATTTCGAAGAGGAGCGTCCACAATCAGTTCACTGGGGTCATTCGGAAACTATGGAAGCACTGGGTCCAGGATAAGGAGCGTACTAATTCTTTCGGCTGTCTCTATCACGCAGGGGGCGAGATGGTCCAAGGGGGTCAGAGCGCGAATTTACTGACCGGAAGGTCCGTTGTTCGAACCCGACCTCTGCCTCTCGACTTACCCTGTCTAGGCTTGGGCAACCTGACAGTATCCAAGCCCTCGTGCTTCCTTCGGGTGGCATGGTAGCTAGGCACCGGAAGGATGTTGCTGCTGAAAGCCTTTTTTCTACCAGGCAGGTTGAAGCTTCCTCCAGATGATTACATTGAACTCTCGAAGGAGCATTACTCTAGTCTTTTTGAGAGACAGTAAGGTCGCCTACCGTTACAATTTTGCCTTTGCGCAATGAAACCGACCTCCCAGCTATCACTCCATGGACTGCGATACATGCGTAAGAATGAACAACCTAATGCTGTACACAGTACAGTTCACAACAGCTGGATGTCGAAAATAGATTCCGTTAAACCTTTTGTGCGGGCAGTGGTAACTGATGACCACAAGGAACCCTCCGTTTACTAGTCCTCCTCCCATAGATAGAGCTTACTGCTGGCGTCGCTACCAATCCTGACTGCACCCACTTCACCCGAAAGTGGTAGTTAAGTCAAATTGTGGCGAATGTTCTAGGTACAAGTGTCATCATCATCATCATCATCATCATCATCATCATCGACAGCATGACATCAGTGTTCAACGCCGATGCTTCACTGCCGCACAAGTGCAAAACACTCATACTCCCTTCTAACTCTCAGACTAATGTTGGCGGCCAGAGTCTATAGATTCGAGCAAAACAGGGTGGACCTCATCGGCGGACACATCGGTAATGCATACTAGCACGCAACCGCCATACAACCATGAGGGGAGACAGCCTCATTATATAGTGGAAGGGGGGAAGAAAGGGTAACTAAATAGTGTGATGTCATATGTTCTGAAAGAAAGAGATCAAGAATGATGTGCTTACATCTTCGATTAGCATTACAATAAACACATCTGAGCATCATATCAAAGTGAGACGCAATAAGCAGGATTGTCGCAACTTCCTTTGCGAACATCATCAAATAAAACCCCAACTTACGATAGGCAAAAACTAGGTTGGCAGCCCGATCAAGAAACGATAGCGTGTGTATCCCAGCGGTCTCGGGTGGGTTGTGTACCATATGCCGCAAAGTTCCTCATCACCTAAAAGAAGGACTGCGCGCGTCCCAGGCTGAAAGGTCCCACAGCACTCCGTGGGGTCACAGTCTTTAACCACTACCATTTGACGCTGATACCTCATGACCTATCCACTGGAAAAATTTCATGAACAACGGTTTGAAACGAAAAACAACGCTTTTTGGGTGGACAGTGGTTTGGTACACGCAATATGCTCACTAACCAACATCGAACTAATATGTTTAATATGTTGCGCCAACGACTTTATCACCAAGTAATCAAGTGCAAATCACTTGAGTACTAGTGCTAGGCGGAATTACCTAACATACCGCTTTACCGCTCGCAGCTAGGCGCTGCTACGGCTAAGAAGTCCATCTCGCACGTGAATTACTGAGAGATCGGCCCACTCGCCAGCCCGGCACCAATGTGAACTCTGATTGGTCGGAAGCCTGGACCCATCAGCCAATCATGATGCGGGAGCCGCCGAATGTTGGTTGCCAACTTCGCATCCAGAAGGCGCCGGGGGTTCCAGAACGTTGTCTTCACACATACTTCATATACGAGCCACTGTATATATGTTTTGGACTTGGTTTTGAGTGTTAATACACGTTGCACACCTCTGGTGGATGATTTGACGAGATTGTTTTAGACAGCTAGTTGCTCACGGATCGGAAGCTCCGTGGTTCAAACGCAATATCAGCATCTCCTCTGCTCCTGTATAGGTTCGGGCGATCTAGCAGTATGCCAGCACTGGTGCCCTCTTCCGTTGGTACCGCATCTAGGCAGCTGGACGATTCCTTTGATGGGAACGATAGTTTTCAAGGCTCACCTTAACACATGCGGCCTTACTCTCACCATGAGTGAAATCTTAATGTCGAAGGAATATATTGTGTCAATAATAATGTTGGAGTAAACCCGCTAAGAACCACTACTGGTGTATTCTTGAACGCCGTTTGTGACATCATTTGACGGATAAAGGACATCACGTGGATAGAGGCTATCAAAACATATTGCACTAGGGTCCTTGGGTATGCCAATTACTTTCATTAAATGAAGTCATAGAGGTTTCTATAAATGCCTCATTGGTGGTTGCTTTCATTCTCGCTATTGTTTGCAGATAACGGGCCAGAGAGGTGCATCCATAAGTTGAGCCTGAACATCTGAATAAGGCAGTTACTCACGTCAAACTGATAGCTCTTGTCCAGAAAACAAGATGCGCCGCACATCCAGAGCGAAGCGGCCGCAGAAACCAACCAACGGTATAACTTCTAAGCCCCAACAACTGGAGACACAAGAACCACCCGATGGTACTAGCCGAAGTATGAATGGTGCATGTGTCTACTTGGATTCTGCGCCATCTGTACTAAGACTGGATTCCAGAGGGTCTCAGCCCAACTCGCAAGTTAAGGAGAAAGATGGTTACAAGCCTTGGTATAAGACTAAAGGCTGGTGTCGGTGAGATTGAATAAACTATATCCAAGGTTTCTGAGGTGACCGACGCTTGGCATGGTCTAGTATCTCTGGCTGCAGTTCCGTCAGTTACCCAACTGAGGTAGTCCTCCTTCAGCATGAAAAGAAAAATTGCTTGACACTTCCACTTGCACACCAAGAATATCGGTTTTACGGGACAGAAGTTGTAGCGCTCGTGACAGTGGCAGGAGAGGAGGAAAGCCATGAACAAGGATTGATTTGTGAAGCAAGCTGAAGTGTCTCAGCCAAGCTGAAACAGCTCATTTCACAATGGATGGAGGCAGTCAGCAGGTTTGAGGAGCGGAATGGTCTGAACGCAGAGGATCCTCTTATTCTGCAAAAGGTGACAAACTTATAGTGTTTCACCACCGGCGGCATCAACACCACCTTGCGACTGTCTCACTACAATACTTTGGAGGGCAGTCTGGTCTTGTTGCGGTTCCCGATACGGAGAGCCGTGGGCTAGACGCACACTCAAAATTTCTCTGAAACCGTGGTTCGAAAGAGGGAAACTGTAACATAAGTTTTTAACATTTGATGGTAATTTTTCGGGCGTATGAGATCTGCCCAAACGGCCGCAGTTTTGTTGAAAGTTGTTCAAATCTACTCAACACCCACGATATTCAAGGCCCGCGATATTCATATTTTAAGTGGCTGCTACTGCTGAGCACGTGAATGCGTAGAATGATTTTGTGGAGAATTTAGCTCAAAGTTTTTTCTCATTCAATGCATTTCAATTCGCTTTGAAAGAGTAGCAGACGAAACATTTTGTTGTTTTCGTCCGTATAAACTCCAAAAAGAGCAGCAATTCGCTACTTTTGTATGAAAAAGCCTTCTACCGTTGCAGCAGACATCCCTGCAGACGAAGCAGAAGCCGTGGAATTCGTCGCACCTAGTAAGTTGTGTGTAAGTTGTAGCACACGTCATACTGATTGTCCGGCAAGGTTCAGCGTTCGCCGGTACCATGACTGCCTGAGGGCTACTTCCTACTACCTGGAGCACAACTATCCACACAGCAAATTTAATTTTGACAGGCTCCCCATCAACCGGCGACTGACAAATGATGAATTAATGGAGTGTTCTTTTGAAATACGGTGCCCCGTCATCGGAGATTCGGCATACGTCGCCGACCACTTTGGAAAGGTACTCACTATCAAGGATGTGCGTAACTATCGCGTCAAATGTTGACCTCCATTGTTAAGTAGGTCGTTGGTTACCTTTCAGTCGATTTCTTAGATGACATGTCGTCCATCATAACCAAGTTTCGAGACTGCGGTCGCGTGCTGCTGGTGGAATCGGAGGGTGGCAGATATAGTCACCTGTGCTTTTCTCAAACGCAGCAGATAGCACTCTTTAGACGTTTCCCGGACGTCTGCACAAGCAGCTTGATCGGTTGGTTGGCAAACTGAAGCTGCTGAAACTGCGTAATGCTGCTGTGTGCGTGAAGCGTCTGACTGTCCCAAGCCAGCTGATGTTGCGTCAAAATGCAATTAGTGCACAGGACAACCAGCCTCTGGTGTTAGATGGCGACCGCAACCAACCGCGGTGGCGTTCGATATCAAACGACGCTGTTCCCTGTGGTCTCTGTGGCCAGCCAACTGACCCTGCTGATTGATGGTGTCAACGTGATCGACTTCCATATCACCATTATTGCTGCGGCAATGAGCCCTGCCCGCTGTGTGGAGATAATCTTCGGGCGCGTCCACCAAGTGAGTGCACATGTACAAATTAAACTATTCCCATTAGTTGCCGATCAGTCTACCTACCGTTCAGCTAAAAGAGCTTGCTTTGATGTTGATCTTGATCGTTCCATGGAGGACGAGCGGAGTCTGCCCCGTAAGAAAGTCGCAATAAAACTGTTTTGTCCAATTTCGGAGTTGATGGAGACCGGTAATTTGAGGCCTAATTTCTTAGCATACGCTTTGTAGACCTCGCTTTCGAATCCCGTGATGACGAGGAATTCATGTGATTGTAACTCGAAGGCCTCAAATGCCGAATCAATGAACCCATGGCAATCCGCAACGACTATACATTTATCCCTCATCACGGTAATGGGAATTATGAACCACTAGGTAAGCAAACAAATAAAATTCCATTACATCCAGATGCTTAAGTGCTGTTCCAGAAGGTTAATTGCTTGCCCATTTTCCGTTTCAGAATCCTTGTCCCGTGAAGTGGATCTTAAGAACATGAAAAATGGAGCGACTACCAATTAAGCTTGTATCAGTGATGCCAATGAATAAAATGCAATTCGCCAATGGTGTTTTCGTAAATTCATGGCGGGCGCATTATCAACGCGTGGAGTTATGAGTATGGAGCGCCGTCGTTGGCGATTGTATTACGTTGCTGTGCATAGGTGAGGCCCCATTATCTGGGTCGCGAATAGCAGTTACGCTAAGTAGCCGAGGTGAACGACAGCTCATTGTTTCGGGTAATGGAGGGAGTGGTTGAGGGGGCACAATCAAGAGTAGGATTTGGGAGCGCGCCATCAAAATGGGTGGTGATTGCAGTTTGACAGGCGATGACCACCGTTGATCGTTGGGTTAGTCTATTATGTGTTGCCGGTGCATTATGGTTAGCTACGAGCATGTGTGCGGGCCTGGCAGTTACTATAGGTAGTCAAGTAGGTTACGTGGACTACAGTTGCGATGTTTACTTAAGGTAGCAAATATAAGCGGCATCGAGTAAGTATGAGTATGACGATAAATAGCCAAGTTAGGTAACTTCGAGTACAGTTGTGAGTATAACAGGCTGTCAGATTATGCTATCACCCGTAGTTGAGTCCTTGTTTTTACTGGTCGGCATATATATTGGATTGATATCTACCGTAGGTAGCGAAGATAAGCGGCGTCGCGTATAGTATGAAAGACCGTCAGCTTTAAACTAAGCGTTGCACAAAGACTCAGGTGTTGCAATTACGATAAGCAGCCAAGGTAGGCGATATCAACTGCGGTTACGAGTATGATGGGCAGCCGTTGGTCGTTAAGATGTCACGCATAGTTGGAACCTGGTTTCTATCGGCCCGCATAGATACTGGTTTGGTGATTACTGTAGGTAGCAGGCAGGTACGTCAATGAAGATCGGTGTTTA
Organism: Opisthorchis viverrini; assembly: GCF_000715545.1. NCBI lineage: Eukaryota > Metazoa > Platyhelminthes > Trematoda > Opisthorchiida > Opisthorchiidae > Opisthorchis > Opisthorchis viverrini. The sequence continues at coordinate 535,603 of NW_008751914.1, forward strand.
ACACTGATTGCATGCTCTCTACGATTATATAAGCAGCAGACATAAGCGAGAGCGCGCACATTTATGCGTGTGACGGGTCATCGTTGGCAGTTAAATCAGGATACATCGCATAGCCGAGGCCTACTAAACAGCGTTGCATATAGGCACTGGCCTAGCAGTTTCAATAAGTAGTCAAGGTAGGCGGTACCGCGTACAGTTTTGAGTATTAGGTTAATCGGTCGCCATTAGATTAGGTATGTATGCACAAGGACATCGACGCAACAGGTACGATCAGTAGCCAAGTTAGATGACCTCGAGTACAGTTGTGGGTACAACAGGCTGTCAAATGTGGCTATCACGCATAGCTGCGGCCTTATTTTTACCGGTCGACATACAGAGTGCAATGATGTTTACTGTAGCTAGCGAGGACAAGTGGGATCGCGTATAGTTAACCGTACACAAGACCGTCATTGACCATCACATTATGTCACTGTGCATAGGTGCAGTCTCATTATCAACGTTGCACATAAACGCGGGCCTAGCGGTTACAACAAGTATTCGAGATGAGTGAAAACTAGTAGAGATACGAGTACAAGGGGCGGTCGTTGCTCATTGGGTTGGGCTACCGAGCATATGTGTGGAACCTTAATTAGCGTCGCACACAGACACGGATCCAGCAGCTGCAACAGATAGTCGAGGTGAGTGACAACGGCTACCGTCATCGTGGTGACCGCTTCATGGTTGGTGGTCACCACATATAGAACTTCATAGTTATAATAGGAAAGATGCCCACAGCTATCTGGTAACACCGTATTATCTACAAGCTAGCTATGCATATCTGGGAAAGGGAATCATCCACAGATGTCCCTCGCACTGCCACTTGAAGTTTGTGCTGCAATCTAACTTTATTGCACTTAATGGAATATGAGACCCATGGTGAAAATGCGTTGTGAGCAGGTTCACCAAACGAAAATATCCCATTTGTTAAATCTGAGGTGTCTAAAGCAAACAAACGCCTGCGACTCATCCTATAGGGAAGATTTGCATTAAATACTCTTAAGATGTTTCTTCTTCTTTAGGAACACCGAAGAACGCCATAATATGCTAAAGTGCGATATCGTGTTCAATGTCGCGTAAACCGACAAAATATCCAAATCGGCGATGGTCAATGACCTTGACATTTCGCTCACTTTAACAAAATGCTACATGCAGGATGTCACGGGAAGGTGCTAATTGAGTAGTCTAACTTCCCACTAAAATAGCAACTTCGAAAACCCTATAGTTTTGGCGAACTCAATTCGGGTGTTTCAATGGTCTGCGGCACACGGAACTTTGAGTGACGCGTAGGTTTGACAATCCCGAATATCAAGAGGAAGAATTGGGTTCGTAATTCTACGGTACTATTTGCACAAGGGTAAGCAAACGTGCACAACAAACCTTAATTGTTCACGTTCGTAGCGTCAACAAGTTCACAGGTCTGTCACTGACCGGAAGAGGGCAGTGTCAACGTCCACACACCAAACAACGGCGGGCGGAATGATGGCTCAGTAGCGTGGGTTGCGGTCGTTCCTTCCGACGACGGTCTCGTGATTCTCATTGGACGTGCGATAACACGGAACTCGTGAAAAAACTAGCCAAGGCAGGCTCAGCAAACGAGGCATGAACGCACATGGGTAAGTAGGTCAGCAGCGCGCATTTACACACAGACACAAATGTCACTCCACAAGTGTNTGGCGGATACGAATAAACAAAACAAGGAGATCAAAAGCACATAGGCGGAGTAAGCAGATGAATGGGGGAATTATCATAAGGTCAACTTAGATTCAACAGGTCTATCATATGCACCACGCGGACTGTACGACAACTTACCCTCAACACAAAGACTAGAACTGTCGTTACTCTTGTCTCGAAGGAGTTTGCAAGGTCAAATGCCCGGAAAATAATAATTAAAATGTAAAAATTGCAACGCGAATAAATGGGTACCAATTTTGGCCCCTATTTCTACGTTCGAGAACAGGAGTAGCAACAACACAATAGGTAATAGTTTGCAGGGAGTTCGAAGACATCAGCGCCTTATTGGGTTACCTTGTGTGAAGTAAGCCTTCTGATTTTTGCTGTCGCGCAACGTTAAAATGCAAAAAGGTTTGACATCCGGGAATTTCATTCATAAATCCAGTAGCAGCAATTTAGAATCAAAATCCGTTAAATTCGGGAAAAATCTATTATTGTTTGCGTTTGCGTACTCCTTTAAGGTGACCCAAGAAACAACTTGACGCACCGATCACATAACAGATTCTGAAAGGTCGGGCAATCCAGCAAACCGCTGACGCGCGACAGAAGCGAAGGCGCATTGCTCAAGCATGGCGTGGGTATTGGTTACCGTGCTACCAAGCAAATAGTTCTCTATCTCCGTCAATTAGTTTTGACGCAGTCAAAACGCATGGAGTTAGGGAGTGCTTTGTCACACTACACACAGGCACTTAAAATTTGGTGTGAAACTTGAGTCCCAACAGGACGCTATGCTTTACGGTCTGACGGACGGGCCGACGAAGAAACTAACGGACCAAAAATGTTCAGAAAACAGGCAAGTATAAAAATTAATCCAGATTAGGGGGCGATCGTTAGGCTAAAATCCATTATTATTTGCGACAAAAATGTACTTTCCGGTTAGCTCAGATATCTTCCACATGGTATTGCGTGTGCTGATTGTTGATAGTATACGAATTGAGTGTTTCCAAATAAACCCTCATCGAAACCCTACTACATTATAAGCGGTTTAATCATCACGGTTCAAGTCGAACAACAAAGCGCCTGTTTAACAACCATTGGATATTTTTGAGGAAAGAAAAACTTATTGCTCGATTCTATTTAGAGACAAAGTGGTAGTCGCCTCCGTACTTCCCTGCAGAAAACACCGTATAATGACCATAGATTTTATGGTACTTGATGAGAAATCATAGCAGAACTCCCACCCGCCGACAGTTATGCTAATATGGGGATCGGATTATGTTTGCAAGCTTCTGAGGCATACCCTGTCGAGCGATTGTACTTAACAGCGCTGACCGATCGACAGAAACAAGCGCACCCTTAAAGTCAAGGAATACCCAGATTTTTGGTCGTTTGTAAATACTGCGCTGCTCTAACAGCTGACGGAGTGCGAAGATCTGGTCAATGAAGCCTCTACTCAGTAAAAAATTCGCTTGCTTCTCATGAGTGGGGGCGAGATGGCTCAGTGGTTGGAGTGCGAATTTACTGATAGAAAAGATTGTGGTTCGAACCAAGCCTCTGCCTCCCGACTTCCACTGTCTAAGCTTGGGCAGCCTGAAGGTACCTAAGCCCTTGTGCATCTTTTTGGTGGCACAGCAGCTAGGCACGGAAAAAGGTTACAACTAAACGATTGCTCTAGTGTTGTATGATTCTCACGAGTCAAGGCTACCGAAAGACGACGAAGACGATGACAGTCATGACATTTACAGTTCGAAGCTGGAGATTTAATCTCGCGATATCCAGACAAAGGTGCTGGAACTATGTCGCTATGTAAGGTAGTAAAAGAGATGCATGCAAATACCGTCGAACGGTTTGAGATCATCTTTGGCGCTATGTGGACTAGCCTCAGAGAGCAGTCGGGTTGAGAATGGGGTCACTTGGATTCCAGCCACCTATTTTGGTGAACTGAAACGGCAGATGATGGGGAGTCATGGTTCGTCAACCGCTTGGAGAAACCAGGAAATAGATGTGCCTCAGCAGTGACGCTCTTTTTCACGACGTGTCGAAGGTTATTTTTTCGTGGGGATCAGTCCTGATGGTTTTCATGTTCAGGTAGTTCAGGCAGGGCCATTGAGGTAAAGATAAACCATGAGGAGTTGGGGTAAACGACATGTTAAATGGGAACCTCGTCGTGCTGCGACATGGAAGAGTGTAAAGTGGTAGCTTGGAGAAGAGCGGAACGCTGACCTATCAGATTGGAAGAGTGGTGGTAGCTTGGAGAAGAGCGGAACGCTGACCTATCAGATATGCCCAAACCTGTGCTTTGAATGCTTCCAAAATTATAACTAACTATTAAGGAATTATAACAGGACTGGTTTACAAACGCGCAAGCGAGAACTGATAATCAGTGCATGAGAAACGAACCCCCGGTTTAGGAGGGTGGTTGCTGCGGTTGAGTGAAGACTAGCGGCGGCCTTGATGGCGTCGGTAGATAAGGGGGCATGATAATCGGGAGGCCTAAGGAATGCGTAATTAGTATCGGGCGCTGTATTTAGAGGTAGACCCAAGACGGTTGATGCTGTGGGGTTTAAGCATTGAAAAAGCCTAGTTCAACAAGGGAGGGCAGAAGGCCGGGTAAGTGCAACAACACAGCATGCTAAATAAATCACTAATTGGTGTAAGACAGCTGGCGTGCATAAGGTAGGCCAGGAAACGCAGTGTTTGCAACACTTGGTGTTAACATCCAATGAAGTCGACCTATTTGAGTCAAATAGAAATATGCTGTTAACTTTAGTTGACGGTGAACAGACAAAACAGCGGCCGAACTCATGGAAAGAGGGAATTATTGTTTGCGTTTGCGTACTCCTTTAAGGTGACCCAAGAAACAACTTGACGCACCGATCACATAACAGATTCTGAAAGGTCGGGCGATCCAGCAAACCGCTGATGCGCGACAGAAGCGAAGGCGCATTGCTCAAGCATTGTATTTCGTAGTGGTGTGCAAAAATTGCCCATGCAACTCTATATGGCGTGGGTATTGGTTACCGTGCTACCAAGCAAATAGTTCTCTATCTCCGTCAATTAGTTTTGACGCAGTCAAAACGCATGGAGTTAGGGAGTGCTTTGTCACACTACACACAGGCACTTGAAATTTGGTGTGAAACTTGAGTCCCAACAGGACGCTATGCTTTACGGTCTGACGGACGGGCCGACGAAGAAACTAACGGACCAAAAATGTTCAGAAAACAGGCAAGTATAAAAATTAATCCAGATTAGGGGGCGATCGTTAGGCTAAAATCCATTATTATTTGCGACAAAAATGTACTTTCCGGTTAGCTCAGATATCTTCCACATGGTATTGCGTGTGCTGATTGTTGATAGTATACGAATTGAGTGTTTCCAAATAAACCCTCATCGAAACCCTACTACATTATAAGCGGTTTAATCATCACGGTTCAAGTCGAACAACAAAGCGCCTGTTTAACAACCATTGGATATTTTTGAGGAAAGAAAAACTTATTGCTCGATTCTATTTAGAGACAAAGTGGTAGTCGCCTCCGTACTTCCCTGCAGAAAACACCGTATAATGACCATAGATTTTATGGTACTTGATGAGAAGTCATAGCAGAACTCCCACCCGCCGACAGTTATGCTAATATGGGGATCGGATTATGTTTGCAAGCTTCTGAGGCATACCCTGTCGAGCGATTGTACTTAACAGCGCTGACCGATCGACAGAAACAAGCGCACCCTTAAAGTCAAGGAATACCCAGATTTTTGGTCGTTTGTAAATACTGCGCTGCTCTAACAGCTGACGGAGTGCGAAGATCTGGTCAATGAAGCCTCTACTCAGTAAAAAATTCGCTTGCTTCTCATGAGTGGGGGCGAGATGGCTCAGTTGTTGGAGTGCGAATTTACTGATAGAAAAGATTGTGGTTCGAACCAAGCCTCTGCCTCCCGACTTCCACTGTATAGGCTTGGGCAGCCTGAAGGTACCTAAGCCCTTGTGCATCTTTTTGGTGGCACAGCAGCTAGGCACGGAAAAAGGTTACAACTAAACGATTGCTCTAGTGTTGTATGATTCTCACGAGTCAAGGCTACCGAAAGACGACGAAGACGATGACAGTCATGACATTTACAGTTCGAAGCTGGAGATTTAATCTCGCGATATCCAGACAAAGGTGCTGGAACTATGTCGCTATGTAAGGTAGTAAAAGAGATGCATGCAAATACCGTCGAACGGTTTGAGATCATCTTTGGCGCTATGTGGACTAGCCTCAGAGAGCAGTCGGGTTGAGAATGGGGTCACTTGGATTCCAGCCACCTATTTTGGTGAACTGAAACGGCAGATGATGGGGAGTCATGGTTCGTCAACCGCTTGGAGAAACCAGGAAATAGATGTGCCTCAGCAGTGACGCTCTTTTTCACGACGTGTCGAAGGTTATTTTTTCGTGGGGATCAGTCCTGATGGTTTTCATGTTCAGGTAGTTCAGGCAGGGCCATTGAGGTAAAGATAAACCATGAGGAGTTGGGGTAAACGACATGTTAAATGGGAACCTCGTCGTGCTGCGAGGAGAAGAGCGGAACGCTGACCTATCAGATATGCCCAAACCTGTGCTTTGAATGTTTCCAAAATTATAACTGGATATTAAGGAATTATAACAGGACTGGTTTACAAACGCGCAAGCGAGAACTGATAATCAGTGCATGAGAAACGAACCCCCGGTTTAGGAGGGTGGTTGCTGCGGTTGAGTGAAGACTAGCGGCGGCCTTGATGGCGTCGGTAGATAAGGGGGCATGATAATCGGGAGGCCTAAGGAATGCGTAATTAGTATCGGGCGCTGTATTTAGAGGTAGACCCAAGACGGTTGATGCTGTGGGGTTTAAGCATTGAAAAAGCCTAGTTCAACAAGGGAGGGCAGAAGGCCGGGTAAGTGCAACAACACAGCATGCTAAATAAATCACTAATTGGTGTAAGACAGCTGGCGTGCATAAGGTAGGCCAGGAAACGCAGTGTTTGCAACACTTGGTGTTAACATCCAATGAAGTCGACCTATTTGAGTCAAATAGAAATATGCTGTTAACTTTAGTTGACGGTGAACAGAACAGACAGTGGCCAAACTCATGGAAAGTGAGTCAGGTTAACGAATTAAATTATTTGCGGTGGAGAAAAATAGCGGCTTATACCCTAAAAATATGGCTCCCAATGTAGCTCCAAAATAAGACGAATACACTTGTTTAATTGTTGGGGTAGAACCAGAGATAAAGTTTGGTTTGGGTGAGTGAGAAGGGTGCAGTGGGTCAAAAAGAAGCACTAGCTCCAGTGGAGAAGGAATTTAGTAAAGGATATTGTTCTTGGTTTCAAAAAAGGGGCTGAGGCAGTAAGGAAGATGAAAACATTTGTTGATATTGCATCAGACTAGGTATAGAGAGGGCTAAAAGGCTGTCTGGAAGGTTTTTTCTCAGAAATCCTTCCAAGCAACGGGCTTTGCATTATCTGTTCAGATAGACAATTCAGCCAATGATTTCAGTGTGAGAAAGTTACCACGCATCTACCGGTAAAGCCCTGCCAAGGTTGCCGGTCATATCGTCCAACAAACAATCGAAGTTTCTGAGGTGGTAGTTAGGCTGATAAGCTCAACTTCATGTTCCGATATTTGTTCACGATGAACGCTCCGAATGATCTTTAGGAGCAAGCACGTTGGAAATTTCATCCATGTCTCCGATGCAGCCCTTTGTCTGTAGCTTTGTCGACGTCCAGAAAACTGGAGTGACCTCAGTCTTCAGTTGCAGAAAGAACGAAGGTGACCGCAGTATTTGATACTCTGAGGTTAGAAGAGTGCAGGGTGTCTTCTAAGGTTGGTTCGTTACGATCAGTTGTAGGCGGATCGGTGAGTGCATCCGGTCGAAACTGCATATATCATCTAACGGGAGCCATGAGGGCACAAGGGGGTTGGGAAATGGATGGCGTCATACGGAATGGGCATTATCCGATGTAGGTATGTTGACCGCTAAACCAGCACGGGCAAGGTAGCACAGTTACTGTGCGCTTTTGGGTAGAATATCGTGCAAGATCGGATCGTTAGGGTTTGAAGGCGGTGGGCATAAAACAAGGAGAGACGGCAGAACAAGTGGCTTCCATGACAAGAAAGGTGTAACGGTTTAAAATGAGGAGCTAGAACATCAGATCCAGTGAAGCAGCAGAGTTGGCGCCATCCAACCGGTCATGTTGAACTAAAACCCAAAAGCACCGCTGAGGCCCCATGGCCTCGGACTGTTGGGCTCTTGGTCAGAGTCACAAAAAGCGTAAGTGGGGATAACGAAGTGTAGGGATTAGCAAAGCGGATAGATGGTAGCAGGAATCTAAGAAAGATGTTTTATGGTGAAGCTGCAGAGAATCACCGGGGTTATTTTTGGGAAGTCGGAGTGTGAGTTATCGAGCCAAACAGTGGCATACCGCGCTGTTGTGTGTGAGCTGAATGGGTTGCGAGGTGTATCATCCGTTCTCAGGTACGAGGACTTCTGACTTTTGATTGTTTTACGTTGGTTAGGGTTGGGCGAGATGATGCACCACTCGTTAAACGAAGCGGATAGAGTAGTCCAGGGCAGGGACCTAGCTGGGAGGAACATGGTATTAGTTGCCTTAAGTAGGTCAGAGATGCAGCGACGTAGGTTAATGGGGTGGCTTTCTTAAAATTTGTTTGTTTGTTCGAATATTTTTTCGTCTACTAAGTACACCTTCACCAAACTCAGGGGTGGTATGGAATTCGTCCTGGAAGTACACTTCAAATCAGCCCTTGAACTCATCTGATGTGTGGTATCAACAGTGTTTTGCCCTTCAGCGTTCATTATTGAATTCTTCGAAGAAAACCAGAGTTTTTCCGCCTGTTATCTCCTCCGCTTATTGTCCCGTACCTAGACTCGTCTCGGTGTCCAGTGTTCTCTCATTCCAGATAGGTACCGAATGCAGCAGTCTCTTCATATTCAATGGAACCTAACTATTGAATACTTTCATCACTTCGTGTAACCACCGACTACTTTACTGCTCCTGGGTAAAACCATCAAATTAGCACCATTTTCCATTACACCCTTGTGATTCAGTTAATAATTATAAAATCACACACAACCCGTGAACATGTCAAACGGCGATGGTCCCGGAGTCAAATACGATTGGTTGACTATTCACATTTCGGGTAGTAGCTTCCTCCGACGTTTGTCCACGCTCCTTCTAGAACCCAGTTTGAAGCACTGTTAGACACTTATTTATGCGAATCCTCGCGCTGGCAAGCAAACTGCCCCGCGCTGAGAAAATAAAGAGCAGTGCTGCACCCTTTTTTCACTTGTGCCTTTCGGGTGAACGAAAGCCATTGACCGACAAGAACAAAAGCGACCCGGGAAACTTGGGCGAAAGCCTCGATCCTGTGTATCAGTCCGTGAATCCGTGAAACTAACGGTTAGAATCATTAAATGTGGGCATATAGATGATTTACGGGTGCATTACAGCCTTACTCTATCTGCTGACATCAACAATGATTAAGAGGTTGTCTGATAGTTTCAGGAAGTGACCACCCAATACATTTCGGAAGATGAAATCTGCATCCAGCGGAGGAAGGACAGTGGCGGGGGTCGGAGAAGAAAGACTACCATTACTATGTATTAATGATTTCCGCGTTTTCCCACCTGTATATTTCAGACTGTATAGTGAAGCTCCAGACAGCTTGTCGTCTGCTCCTGCAATGGCATGCACCAAATGGCGCATACATATAAAAATTAGCGCCTCTGCTCCTGAAACACAACCAACTCCGTCTGGGAGGAGATCGTGTGGTAGATCATGTAACCGTGAATGCTACTGATGAAGCGTGCGAGTAAGTCTTCTAGTAAACCAGCTTCGCGTCTCCTGAAAAGTGAGATCTATTACGGAATTCGTGGAGTTGCTTTTTAGCATTCGTTAACATTTGAGTGATAGTCAAAGAGTACCCAGGATAGTTCAGAAAGACGCTTTTGAGAAGAAGACGGATATTCCGTTCTCATACACAAGACGTTCTGCTTCCCTGTCCAATATTCCTTTCGGTTGGTGTTTTCCGATGAATAACTCCTCAACGAAGGCATCCTTTTTTCTTTGGTGCTGTGTCCAGGATAAGGATGGAGTTCCCATGGCCACAACCCTTTAAGAATGGAGTGTTCGGATCTTTCTGGAGGACTTCCAAGTAGTTGCGGGGTCTGCTGGACGGGAGGCCAACCGAGGTAAGTTGGCGGCGCGGAAGACCCCCCTCAAAGGCCGGAAAAAGACAGCCCTGGATTAGGCCAGAAGGAGACCTCGGAAGATGGACTAAGCCACTGTAAAGGGAGCTCTCGCCGCAGCATTCGACAAACCGGCCGACCGCCAGGAGGCTATGGGTCAGTTCAAGCCAGGATGGAGCCGGGAGGTTACCCGACATCATTTTTTACCGGCATGCAGCAGTCGCTGGATCGAACCCTGCTGGGACTGGATGGAATGTCGCGCCAGCAGTTACTGTTTGGCCAGTTCGTCGAAGTTGTGAGGCCCACGCTTCGTGCCCAGTCGCGGTCGGCGAGAGCAACTGGCCGGTTGAGTGTAGAGCACCTGGTGCATCTGGCAGAGGAATTGCTTGAGGCACCATTAGCCACGTTGCCGTCGCAGGAGAACAGGGATGATTCAACAGTGGAGGACCTGCAGACAGAAATGGACTAACTCGCCGAACAGCTCGCAGCCATGAAGATGGAATCGCGGAGTGTGGCATGCCCGACCTTTGGAAGAATCAAAGCCATCATACATGACCACCCGTCCATAATAAAACTTTGGATTACTCCTCTTTTTTGGGTGGGTTGCAATTAGCAATGAACCAGGCTACCATACAGTCCGTTATCGAGATAGACGGGAGGAGGGAGTTGTGCAGTGGTATCGCTGAGGCAGAGAGGAAACCAAGCCAAATTCAGACCGTGCGCATTAGCCGTGAGAGCACTGGGTGGATATCGACTGAAAATTGGCAGATTGTCGATGAACTCAATACGGCGACAAGCCCATGCAGCACTTGCTCCCGATCGGCCCGGAAATGGAGCGGATAATATCGGGGGTAGATCTCAAGAGCACAGGCTCGGTGGCTGAACTAAAGCAGGGAAAACTGGTGAAAAGGTATGGCACAATCAGGTTTGAAGGTTACCTAAGCATTTCCGTGAGCATGCCGCATGCCCGGAAGCTTCCGTCTTGTAACGTGTCGTCAGTACAGTCCGTGGTCGAGGATTATTCCGAACTCTCCACGGGCGATCCGTTTGGCTTCTGCCGGTGGAATGAACACGAAATTCCGCTGTCGTCAGAACGCTTTCGACCTCACGGTTTCCGTCCACTGCCGCTCCATCTGCGGGAGGAGGCCCATAAACAGATTCAAGAGATGCTAAAAAATGGCACAACCGAGGAAGCCAAAATTGAGCATACGAATCCATGGTTGCGCTTGTAGGAAGGAAAACGGAAACTAAAGGTTCAGCGTGGATTTCCTTCGTTTGAATGAACTGAACGTAAATCGGGTTGTAGCTGTCCCTTCGGTTGCAGGGATTTTCGATTCCCTCCAGCATTCCAGTATTTCACGGTGTTCGACTTGTGAGCAGCCGTGCCAAATCAACGGGCGACGTCGACCAGCGGAGTGATAATGCATCGTATCGTGGCCAACAATTGGGTACCGAAAGTTATCCTATCCTATCAGGGGCCTTACTTTGAGAGCGAACAGTTTAGGAATTGCTTGCAGAATTTGGGTACCAGACGGCTGAGGACGGTACCCTACCACACGCAAACAAATCATTTAGCCGAACGTAACAACTGAACTATCAAGGAGTGGCTGGTGGCCAAAGGAGGTGACTAGAAAGTGAAACTGCCGATGGTGTTTCTAGCTCATCATGCTTCCATAAAGCCAACCACAGGCACGTCCCCGTTTATGCTGAAGAACAGTCGATATCCGCGCCTTCCGGTTGATCAGGAAATTGGGTTGTGACCGGCTTTTCCGGCTTATCTCCGGAGGAGCTAGAGGAAGAAAGGAGGAAAACTCGAGAAAACTTGGCCGCCGCTCAGGAAAGGACTAGAGAGAAAAAGCAGGTAGGAGGGCGTGGCCATAGACACCAAGGTCAACTGGAAGGATCATTAGAATCCTGGAAGGAGTGAACTGGGATCGCGGAAGCTGAGCCGTCGACGGCAAGGTCCATGTGTCGTTACCCCCGCCGGGAAAACGCCTATACAATTCAAGTCGGTCGGGGATCGAAAAGAGTAAATGATACTCAGCTTCGTAAGTGGCATGATGCACCCGAAGGGCGGGCGAACAGACCAGCTGCTGCGGCCGACCTGACGGAGGTAAACGAAAATCAGTGGCATGCGAACGACTTTCACAGATTGATACTACTGATGAGGCATGCGAGTAGTATGTTCTCTCGTAAACCCGCTCCACGTCTATTGAAAAGTGAGGTTTATCACGGAATTTGTGGGGTTGCTTTGTAGGCTTCGTTAACATTTGAGTGATAGTCAATGAGTATCCAGGAAAGATCGGGAAGACGCGTTGGAGAAGAAGACGGATACTCCGTTCTTATATGAGAGTTCTGCTTTCCCTGTCCAATAGTCCGTATCTGTTCAGTTGGTTTTTTTCCAATGAATAAGTTGGCAGCATAAACCTTTCCTCCACCATTACTATGCAATTATAGTTTACGCGTGTTCCCACTCCTATAGTTCAGCCCGGATAGTCAGGCCCCAGGCAACCTGTCGTCTGCTCCTGCCATGGTATGCGGCAAATGACATCCAAATTGAAGTAGCCCCTCTGTTCATGAAATAAAACCGACTATCTGGTGGTAGATCATGGAAGGAGCAACTGAGGGCGGTCTTGATCAAGGACACGATCTCGGTTTATTGTAAGCAATTGCTACGTCACCTGTGGGGTTTGGCCACCGGCATATTGGACGGATCACGGGGACAGCCGGCTAAAACAATCCGAGTAATGGATGCGCTCAGGGTAGATTGAGACAAGTGAATCAGTCACTGAGAGGAAATCTTGGAATAAAGGAAGTGAAGGTGATCTGTCCGGGTATATTGAGCTCGGTAGAAACCTGGTAAGAAATTCTCCTTGTGACTTGTAACCATGTGGTTTTACTTCAGAGGGAAGGTTTCACTGATATGATCCCTGTGTGGCCGAAACAACATCAGTCTATAAACTACACCTCGATCATTTAAATAATGGTATAAACAACATCATTAAACACTCGTTCGTGTCCGATGTGGGCAACGCGGAGCACGTGAGGTGTTCACTCCACCGAGTGTAGCAACTTAGTACAGACATCTACAAGTAGGTGGATGTGTATGGTACCCAAGTAGATTGATCGGTACAACCCACCCGAATATACTTAACTACCGGGTTGAGAATGACTGTGCGGCAGTGAAGCACTAGTATCAACAGAGATGTTGCCTTCCCTGATGATGATCTACAGGAAAACACTATCTACATTAACCTATTCTAGTATGTCAATGGACACCTCCGTGGTCACATGCCGCAAGTCCGCAGCAGGCCTTTTTCTGTCGGGAGTTCTGGGTCTCTTTCACAAGAAGTCCTAGCGAGCACCTCAGAACTATGCTCACTACTGCGTGTGGTAATTTCCCTGAGGGAGTCGTCATAATACCACTTGCGCTGCTCACGGAACGTAGCAAACACAAACTGCACTGAATGTCAACGGTTTGCAGCGGATCTTTTTCCAATATTACTATGGGCACCCACACAAACAGGCACTAGATGTCTGCTGGGAAACCATGAACTCATAAAAAGGTGCACGAATCACTGTTACGCTAGTCCAGCTATCAAAAACATGTATCACAAGTTTTGGACTTTATAGATCCGTTCGTTGATGGTAAAGACAGCGAGTGAATAATGAAGCCCTAACCAGGCCCGGTGAACTGTTGTCAACTAGTAATGCATTTGGGACTGTAGTCGTCTAAAGGCACATGACCCAACCGATGCTCCTACATCGATGACGATCCAGTAAGACATGAACCAGAACAAACGTGATCCGAAAACCAGAATACCAAACTGGTAGATCCGTGGAAGATTTGTCTTTCATGAAATCACACCGACCGACTGCTGACTGATCATGAAACCCAAGTGAATCACGAAATAAAACCCTCTTCGACTTCACCAACCAAAAAGTAGCAAGAACCGGAGCCATGATTTCTATTTTATCGAAAGAAACGAAATAAGAGTGCGTTTATTGCTACGCTTCCCGATTAACCAGAACCTTAAAGCGAAATATCACCGATGGGAAAGTAAGTTAGTGGACAGACTGGGTAAGTGGGTTGACCGTGAGAGATGATAGTCAGAACCGAGACCGGCTGGGAAAAAAGTGAGCCCGTTCAGGCTTGGGCCAGAAGATGATCAGCTGGGTGTAATTGCCATGTCTCCAAATTGTAGCAGAACCACCAACGAGATCTGGCTGATTTGATCCGTCGGACTAGAGCTCGCCGTTTGTGGTGTCGCGGCTTCTCCCGTGTCTTTACTGTCTTTCACCGAAGTAGAGGCCGTGACAGCGGCAGCAGCAGCGGCCGCCGCTGCAGCGGCTGCTCGTTGTTCAGACAGCAAGCTGGTTGTGACATTTTTGTAATCAAACTGTAGGCGAACAGCAGCCCGAAGCGGAACAAGCGAGTGTTCCGAAGAGATCGGTGGAGTGTCTTCTTGACCTTCCTCAAATACGGGGGCAAGTGAAAGCTTTGAACGAGGAAACCGCACATTACTCAGTGGAGTCATACCCACATGAATGCCGACCTTGTTACCACGACGAAATGCGACGACTCTGTGGAAAATGGAAAGTAAAGGAGACTCTGTGCACTACTCGAATAAGGAGAGTCGAAATGAAATGTCTGAGAAAGCACAATGCTTTGTTCCGATAGTGTGACTACAAAGTCTAACAGAAAGAAAAACAGGCTTAACAGACTGTGGGGAAGTACTGGTCGAAATGTCATTCAGCCACGCAATCAGAATGTCGTGGAGTAATTTAATGGTGTTTTGAAGCAAATAAGCACGAATCCATGGTTCAACATTCCCTCAATAGGGCAGTATCATGGAGTGGTCCTGTGTTTTTGTTCTATTTTCTATTGATTTTCGTCAGTCCCCTGGACACATATCTTCGTAAATGCCGTTTTTGATATTAACCATCAACTGCTGAGCCAGTCGTTCCATTCCGTTCATCAGCCGTGAAGTCACGATAAAACACACATGGACCCATGATTTATCGCGGTGTCAACACAGCTTTATTCCAAATCAGAGTGACACCGGAAGACTAAAGCACGACAAGCAGTATCGGAGTTCCTGACAGGAATTAGTGAACGATGAACACATGCAGTAGTCATAGGGCAAATGTAATGAAAAGGCAATAACGAAGGTTACGCTAAGTTGCCCATAAACGACAATGGAGAGGAAGATGGGAACTACTGAAACGTGAAACACGACTATGTGTAGTTGGGTTGTGTTCTTGTCACACAACGGATATGCTATGGTGTAAACTGATGGCCTCTGGTATCACTTAGTAGTCACAGATTGCTGTGACCCAATACGATAGTAAGAACACTGATGGAAGACAGAACACCGGCTAACCAGCGAACGACCAATAAATGGTGAAACTATACCCGCTTCAGTCAAGCACAATCAAGTGGAGGAAACTGCGAGATGGGCTAGATAAGTGGATGCTTGTGCAGTAGTATTATCCACTTATCTAATCGGCACACATGGGGATGAAATTCACAAGAGAACATATAGCAGTCCTCTTCTGTATACTGGGGGCAATATGGCTTAAGTGGTTAGAGCGTGGATTTACTGACCGGAAGGTCCGTGGTTCGAACCCAACTCCTGCCTCTCGACTTCCCCTGTCTAGGCTTGGGTAACCTGACAGTATCTCAGCCCTTGTGCTTCCTTCGGGTGGGATGGGCAGCTAAGCACCGGAAGAAGGTTACAGCTGGACAATTTATTTATTTATTTATTATGTATACGGGACAGATACTATGGTCCCCAAACTTGCGTACCGTTTGATGTTTAGCATTTCATTGTGCTCAAATTCAGGTGAAAAGTACTTAAAAGAATCTGAATTAGCTCCAATCGCCAAGTGTTCAATGAGTACACGATAGAGTCCCACAAAAGTAGGCTCAAGCCATCTAGACGAAGAAACTAATACTCAACCCCGGAGACCGTTTGGACGCAAACCCGAACAGCAGCTAGATAGCCATTCACTGGACATTGGAAAAGTGCGGGTCACTTGGACAGTGTCCATTTAGTTGGCCGTTGTGAGTACATCATCAGAGTTAGACGACACTCGTAACTTCACTAGAAGCTTAATTTTGGAAACACAATACTTGCGTAATGATCCGTCCTTGTAACACATGACAGTAACGCAAGAGAAAGTGGTAAACGTTAAGTTTTTCGCATTCACACAAAATCTTAGGCTTGGATCAGGCCTACGATATTGGACCAAAGCAGCCGTCTTTGCATACAGATCGATAGATCGATAATAAATAAAGAGCGCACACAAACAATACTAATCAACAAGTAACTAGGACTCACAGTTGCTATGTAATTTCGTTGAATTAATGATTTCACGACTTACTTGGGATCTGTCTGGCCTTCTACAGATAGACTGGCGGGCAAGTTTTCATCGTATTCTGCCATGGCGTTCCTGGCAGCTAGTTTGATTTCACCCGGCGGTAAGGTTAACTAAACAAGAGAGGCATAATATTAGTACACTCCAGAAATTTGTGATTTGCGATCCAGCATGAAAAACAAGCGTGGAATAAAAGGAAACACATAAAGAAGGAGAAAACTAGGGTGCACAGGGAAGGATTCAACAATGCCATCTTAGTAAGAAGTGTCTTGGCAGTCCGTGATGAAGTCTTGCTTGAGAAGAAATCCTAGATACTGAAAAACTCCGGGTGACAAATCTGTGGTAGCCTAAATCGGACTACTGGTATCTTGAGTAGTCGATTACAATCGGGAAGCTGTTGACAAAAAGGGGTCAATGAAAAAACCACCAGCGAGCACTAACCTTGACAGTCGAGAAACAAGGATCTTTGGGACCATCCAAATTCGTGTCACCAGCGGATCCGACCACTGGAGTGCTATCTTGTACACCCGCACCACACTCGTCTGATGCGGCCTTCGGAGACAGATCGGTACAATCGGATCCGAGGACCAGGTGCCCGAGACAACAAGCTTCTTCCTCAGGGGTCAACTGCTGCAGAGTCACTGTGGTGACCCGATGGGCCGGATTACAAATGGTCAGCGTGATTTGTTGGGTCTGAATGGAACAGTGCAGAGATGGGTACATGTATGAGTGTTAGAATGAAAATAATCCCAAGGTCAACGAGTACCTTCCCAATTGCACACAGAAATTAGTATACTACGAAGCAGTTTCGTTGGAACCAGTCTTGTGGCACGATTGAGAGGGCGGTTTCCGTAGACACACTAACGGAACTGTGTTTACTGAACTTAATCAACAGGCTATTACTCAAAGACAGTCTTTGAATAAGTTAGGTGGATTCGGTTAGAGATGAGAACGTGTCTAACATGATTAGCGCTAATCAGTCATCCACCTTTGTAAAGAAAAAGGTACCCGAACCGACTGTCCCAACAAAAAAAGGGTACCCGACCGACTGTCCCAACAAAAAAAGAGTTCCTAATGCGTCATAATACGGCGAAACTTGAGACGTCAAGCAGGATTCCGCCCGAGTAGGGGATGCACCGATCACACCTTTGCGTTACATCCAATGCTTGAGTAGAGCCATGAATGCCGTCGACCAACAACAGGTGTTTTCCTTGACTTCAAAAAGGACTTCGACTCTGTAGGTGGAACATCACTTTTAAACATAATCGTACAGAGAGGGATGACCTTCTTGCTCTCTATTCCAACACCTCTGGTTATGTTGGTGCTTACAATGAACTGTTCAAAATTATTCCCACAACTACCACTGATAACACCACAAGTTTGCTATCTTCCGTTCCATCGGCTTACATGACTTACCGTGTCATTGAACGACCGACACAATCGGAAGAAATATAGGCTCAGTGCTCAAAAGTGGTGAAGTTAGCATAAACGTTTACACAGCTTCCCAAGGATGTACCTCAAGGGTCCAAGACAGGCTGGAAAACAGAAACTCGCTGATTGAAGCCTCAAAGTCCGCTGTCGCGCAGACACACAGCAGGATATCCAGTCGAATGCAGCACGAAGAGGTCACACATCAGCAATTGGAACTACCCATGGCCAAGCAATTTTGTACTCCGGAGTGTTTCACTTAACTGTTACCGTAACAAAGAGTGGCTTTAAAGCCTCCGGGTGCTGGAGAAGATTTTGCACCAGATCATATGAGGCAAGCATGGAGATCACAGCTTATCAATGCATTAACTTAACTTAGTCTGCGGGGAATGAAATATGATACCTTGAAAGGACGTACCGGGATCTTTCCACGATGTTCCAGAGACATCAGAGGACTCTGAGACAGAAAACATATATTTGCTACCGAGGAGGCCATATTATAATAACATGTTCCCTCTGATATGGCCACAAAAAGGCCCGCGAACTTTGCCATTTTACATGTTAACATGAATAAAAGATTTCACTGTCCAGAACATTTTGCTTGACAATACTGTGGTAAAGGATAATAACAACGGAAAACGGAAGCTGGTGCCATTCATCCCCAGGTAGCAGCCAGGCGTAGTAAGTTTCAAAGCTATGATGACGCCTGAGTCGTTGGAGGAGGGCTCTGTTAAACCCACTGAAGAACTTCGTCCAGCTAGTGACCTTGCAACATGTTCACGGAACACCAAAATCGAGGGCCTCAAATAAGTTCTTAAGCCACATTTGAATCCTCCTATCCTGCATGACCACCCGAGTCCCCATATTACCCCAAAATCGCAACATTTATGAACGATAACTCTAAAACGCAGTCTGTCTTTTCGATGGCCTAAAAATACGGATAACTCAGTGAGCAAATGACAGTTGAACAAGATCCAAATTGGCTGGAACGACCGCAGGTGTTCATCGTCAGCAGTGAGATAACTGTGGGCGCACCAACAAACCCATTGCGTCCATCGCACGTACACAGGTTAGGATTAACCGAAAAAGCGATAACAGCCCATCTACATGATCTAATAAGTGGGCTCCATATCATTAAAAGTTTTACACCCTAGTCGATACATCTCGGAGATAACAGATTCCATTATTAAAAACCTTCAACTTTATTCGAAAGTTCACCTTCTCGTGCAGACAAAATCCCATGAAAAAGAGGGGGAGATGTTAGAATTCCGCACCCGGAGAGCACTTTGCTTCTGCTCTAGGAGAAGGGATAGAAAGTTCTGTGATAAATACATTTTGAAATTCACCACCAAAATTGCAGACTTGGCAGCCAGATCTTCAGATCACCAGCTCTATTCGGTGCAAGGCACCCGTCAAAGAAAATTTTACGAGTTGATCCGCACAACCGAATGTGAGCTGTGCGAAATTTCAGCTATGAACTTTTTTTCGGGATATATCGACGCACGTGTTGCTGGTAGTGCTTTTATTTACGTCCGTTCTTGACGTGTGCTGGTCCATCAACGCATGTTTTGCTTTGCACACTGACATCAGTGGTTTGTTTGAGTGGCAAACAGTTACACTGGGTCTATGTGCTGAGACTGTCCGACCGTTCTCCTAAAAGACCAAATGAGTGACACAGCAATGTAGACATTGGTCCGTTTGATACGGATGAATCAACGTGGATACTCATTGGAAGAATACTGCCAACACGATGAAATGAGATCTGGTCGATAGAACTGGGAGCTCAAAATTGTGCGGTCACCAAAACCGAAGAGTAACTCACCTTCCCGGGTGCATAATCATAATGCACCAAGCGACCAGAACTTAGCGCTGACCACGTGGAAGATGTACGGCGCTGTGGTGGTGGGACCGCCTGGACATCCGTAGCTCCTGTTGATGGAGGTGGAAGAATGAATCGCAACTCTGGCACATGGTACATTGCGCTTAGATTGATGCGAAACTTTATCGAACTCGGATTGAAATCCGCCTTGCTCAAGTTGTGCTCACACGTTCGGCATCGCATTGACCGTTTGACCACTAAACATTTGGGATGTGGTTGCAGTTGGGCTGTTAGTTTTGGTTGAACTTGTGGAGCAAGATGTCGTTGCCTTATCGTTGTGACTGACACGGAGAGGAGCAGACAGAGCGGAAATTGAAACTATCAGCACGCAATACATCGTTTTTAGAACACCCTCCCATAAGTAGAATACGGTAGTTCCCGTAAATACCCTGCGTAGTCATACGGCCAAATTAGAGATACGGGTCGTTACAGAGTTGTGTTGTATGAATAAAGTACGGTGTTGCCAACATCAACATCAACGAAATGAATTATTACTGAGGAAGGCAAAAAGCAAGCAATTACTGGCATCAGGTAGTGAAATACATGACTAACTTTTTTCCAACTGTAGTGGTTGATTGATGTAAGGATCCAGATCGAACGTCACAGGTCCTTCAGGGGCTTCTGCCGCAGGGATGTTGACTTTCTTGGCCGGCTCTGTTTCACGACTTAGAGAAGAGTGAAAATATACGGTTTTGTAAGGCTCAACCAAGAATGGCCATGCGACGATATACTTTCTCAACAAGTCTTCTTGGTCGGGCATGACTTAACCTTTGGGACAGGATAACTACTGACTGGTGGGCTCAGATGCTCAAGATTGTATACACACGCTGGATGAATCAGCCGTGGAATTCGCGGATACTGCTGAATGAAAAGCAATGTTATAACCGGGAGGAGTTCAACCTAACTGTTGTGTGTTTTTCAGCAAGACGATCTAATTAATGCATGCCGACACAGCATCAACGGCTTCCAGGGAAAACTGACAGAAATTATGATATTTAAGGATTTCGTTGCAGTCAACTGTGCAAGAATTTATCATCAAGGGGGATGAATAGCTCACTCCCAAGTAGTACCAGGTTGTCTTTGACGAAATTTCAACTTATACAAACGGTTACGCACGACCCACACGTTTCGTGAAACCGGCATCACGATAAGTTCGATCATTATGGTGAAATGAATCAACCAGTGACCTCTAGGATGTAGTTGCAAAGTGAGTAATGTCTATTGCGAGGGTAATTTTTCACCTAGTCCAAACAGCCTGGGGAAGCACTTTAACAGTCCACATCACCTAACTGTATGAAATAGGCGCGAGTAGCAAAGTGAACAATCAATCCTGGCCATTTTAACTTTCTGAGATTTCAGATCACAAACCCGGCCAACACATGATTGTAAATGAAAAAAGTATTTCTTGTGAAAGAGTTGCGATTAGGGTTCGGAACACGTGAAAAGTAGTCTTTCGGATCGTCTGGACTGTAAAAAAGACTTTAGTAGAAGTATTTATATATTACATTATGTTATATCACACTCATTCGTTTATCACTTTGGTCAAGCAGATGCCACTGTCACAGATGAGTAATCTGATGTCGCAAGGTAGTCACTCAAATTTATGGGGAGAGTACAAACCCACAAATACTGTTCTATCATTACTAGTGTGAAAGTTGGTAGATTTCCTAACTTTGGACATGTAATCACCAACAGTCGGTCTGTACTGGTTTGATCACGCCTCTCACCGAACAAGCACACTGAACCTGACCAAGCCAAACGGACATGATGACGTGTGTATGCGTGAGATGACAGATCTGTGTGATCTTTTGAAGAATATGCGCACAAGATGAACTTCATTGCTAAGCCGCCACTGATTTAAGTATGAATAATTGAAACCGTCATATTGATGTGATGACAGTGCGAATGGATTGATTTGTCGAAGGGTTAGGCTCAACCGTGGTTAGGCGGGTAAATATAACTGGCGTAACTTTCATGGCTGAAGACGCAAGCTTAAGGGATTAGACCAACTGTTGAGTGGAGGAACACCGAAACTTCAGGCTATCCATTCGTGATTTCAAGTGAAGAAAACAGGTTGAAAACAAAGTCCAGCAATAAGCCAAATCTATCATACTGGGGGCCTAATTTACCGGAAACTTCTCCAGAAAAAATTGATGGGGCCGTTGTAAGGAAATGAACACAATATGATGAGTAATGAGCATTCTGTATTCAGCATAAACCAAAAACGACAATCCACCTACTTTGGTGTCGTCCAGGAAGAGGAACAATAACGGCGTAAACGGGGATTCAAAACCGGATAGCGTTCCTGGAAAACCCAGATAGATAAAAATCATTCTGTATTGCCATGAAATGCACAGTAAAAGGAGGCAAGTCTCGTAGATTAGCGTAGAGGTTATTAAAACCAAAGCACAGCGAGCGTCTGGTATCATTTATTCTCACAACACCGTGTGTTTCAAGGGATAAGCATGCTCGCCAGGAGTATACACATCCGGAAAGTTAATAACTCAAAAGCTACCGACGTTGAAGCTAGTATGGACCACCCGAAATCCGGATATTGTAAAATTAAGGTCATTCCTAACCAGAACTGGAATCCTGAGCCCTACCAATGAGCGAATGCATGGATTTTCAAACTATAGGATATTTTTCTTCACGAGAGCCAGTAGATCAAACTCGAAGAAACAATGAGGACAGTGTGAATAGACGCACATGCCCGTCGAATTGCGGGCGGAGATCGCGTTGTTTGGGAAGTACGACGAGGTTCCTCATGCAGCAAGAATGGCATGTTGATAGTGTCTTCTTAAGAAAGTAAGCAGCGCGATTGACTCTTCCTTCGCGTAGAACCAGCCTCCATCACACGAGAGGGAGTATGCTGATTAGTGAATGGGGTACACCCAGTTTTAGAGTATGAGATTGAAGCCAATATATCGCGCGTCAGGTTGCTTGGACCACTGACCGGACGGCTGATATAAACAGACAGTTATCTGTTTGAAGCCGAGGAAAACAGTGATTGGTGGACAATATTATGTGTTGCGCTGTTCAAGCAATCGAGGTAATGTAAATAGGTGTTCGATCATCTCCTAACTAATGAGAACCATGCTTGGTGAACTCGATTTCCTATCTAACCGTATCAGTGAAACAAGTAGCCGCTTTACAACGGGTGTAGGGCTTAGAGCCCTATGATCGGAGCAGTCAGTTCGGAGTTTGAAAAAAAGTACGACGACTGATGACCCTAATTGGCTGGAACGAGTTTTTGTTAAAATGCTCAAACGACTGGTGGAAGCTGACCTCACAGTACAGTCCGACAGCGCTTCCATGCAAAAATCCACGGAGGTCTAACCGCATAGACCGCATAGATCCGAATGAAGCGAGTCGAATGAAGGAGGGGCGTAGAAGTCTATGACAAACCAAACTATTGATGAGATTATTGTGTCCAGGGATGTGGGTACCAGTAATCGTTATAAAAAGTAATTCCCACCAATGGAGAGCCACCTTCAGAAAGGAGGTTTTCTGTCCCCCATTGATAGGATAGTGTATGATACCGAACATCAGTGTACCGGGTAGTGGGGAAATCGCGAAAAGTTGATCGTTTTCTCCAGACAAAATGTGCAACAGTTATCGAATCTAATCTTCAATGCGTGTCGGTTTGGCAAGATACTACCACTGAGAATACCAGAAACGTTCCGCCAGTCCACCATTGGTTTTCCTCTTTAGAGTTCATTAGGTAGGTGTAGTCTCCGAATTTTCATCAAATTTGCTTCATACTCCGTAATCCAAATTACATGTATTAACTAATTAATTAATTGGAAAACTTAGATGGAACATGAAACCGTTTCGCGTTGTGGTGTATCCGGTTGGAGAATATCAAATGGGATGCTTGAATTCGGCTGTTGTGTCAAAACAAACTGTTCGAGTAAGTCTGGGAAGCGTTGGGAGGTGCAAGTTTCCCTCTCGCACATTCTGTTCTCTTTTTCTGAGACACCTTCATCAGAGTCCCCAGTAATACCCGACTTCATCTCAGTAAATGCAAATTCCTGCTCGAATATTGATGCCTACGGTATGCTTTGCGATAAGCTGGGACCCGAGAATCAACTTTCGTTTCAAGTTCACATTGTTTCAAGATCAAACTGTTGGTGCCTTGAAACACAAGTACCACGTACCTCCCCAGAATTTGTGTCCTATGTACAGTGGTAGAAAAGAGGTGCATCCGAAATCAATACTGACTTGAAAGATCATTTATTTGTGTTCTGCTTTTAAACATTTGATCACCAGTGCCATCATAGTGTAGCAGAATTCAGTTGACTTCAGTGTGTGTGCGACGAAATGATACGCAGCCAAAATCAGAATAACTGGGCTTATCAGTTTAAGGCCATCATGACGTGTACTGTACAAGCCCACTTGCGTCTGCTAAAGAAAGCACTGCTTTCGATTCTGAGTACTGGCCGGCAAAAGCTCCGCGGGGAAAAAGCCATGGTACGGTAAAGCGAAACAGAAGTGTTCACCATCAAACGGATTACTGTGAGACCTTTGCACCTTTTTGGTTGAGACGCACGTGGTTTTTCGTGCACGCAGTTGGAATTCCTACAAGACAGGAAACGCAATCAAGCTCAGAGGCAAGTATGCTGACAGTGACTACCGGATTACCAAGCTAACGCGCTGGGTTTGTGTTGGCTAAGGTTCGCAAAGGATGTTGGATTAGCTCCGTCTTACTCCGGAATAGTGCAAATATGGGTTTAGTCCAGGAGTATTCGAAGATATCAGTATGAAACACCCCATTGTTTTTCCTCAGGTCATCGGGTGTTTTGTACCGTATCCCAACCCTTTCCCTCTCCATTGTTTAGTAGGGCGGCGTCCTGTCCTCACTTCTGTCTGGTAGTTAGGCGCCACTAATGACCAATGGTGTATTGCTGACGATGACTGCGGCGGTGGCCGTCGTGCCTGGCTCTTTACTGCTAAGACTAATATCCTCCGAGGGAGTCACTTTCAGAGTTTTGCGCATTTAAGTTTGATTTGTAATTCACAAATCTTCACGACTGCCATATGGAAAATTGGTTACCTAGGTCTATTCAAGATGATCGAAGGAGTACATAATTTAGGTGTCGACAGTTGACAGCCAGGCCTTGTCACTAGTAGCTAATAACATGGGATCAATCTGAACCGATGGTTGTTGGGATGCCAAGTAATTCAACAGGACTCACAGCAGCGCTGCTGGAAAATAACTTGTGCGCGGTAAAGGGCTGAAAGATAGGTTCATCATTACCATTACGTTTTGCGCCTAAGCTGAACACGCTAGCAAATCATGCATTAGGCATATTGAGGCTTCGCGCTTGTGCAATGAGCCACAGCTGATTAGAGTAGAGAGCGATATGCCAGTTGAAAATAATGAGTACAAGCGTTTCGTCCAAGGGGGTCTCGTGTGAAAATTAGGATAGAAAATTAATAAAAAAGAGGGGCTGGCGATCCAGTAATCAGGAGATATACGCTCCACCCAGAAAAATCCTCCAATATAATTATTTTAATGTAATTTAGAGAGAGGTATTGAAAATCCGCTTAGGGGGATGAACTTTAACTTTAACGGTGAGTGTTTCACGATTGAAGGATGTTCATGAGATGTACTCTGTTCGGGCCCGATAGGCTGGATAGTACTTGCTGTGAAGAGATGTCTGGGACAGAGTGAATGAGTGATAGTAGGTTGAACAATGACTATCAATTCACCAGATTCACGGTGTACTGACAAAACAACAAGTTATACCTGATTAGCGTCAACATCTCGTTGTGAGCAATTGCATGCACTGCAGTAGTCATGGACTTATATTCCGGTTGATCACAAAAATTTGTGAATTCGATTCAGGCGCCTTTCGGTTTAAGGCAGGGGATGCAGTGTTAAAGAAACAATTAACAGAGGGGGGGGGGCGACCGCGAAAACGACAAAAAAATCTCAGAACGGGTTCAGGTTCACCTGGGATTCTTGGATATGGCGGTTTAGAAAGAAGCGCGATAAACTATTACCAGAAATCCGTCGCCACAATAAATGGGAAACACGAAAAACATGCACTCACAAGCAATATCATGTAGTTTCTTTTCCGAACAAATTTGCTCCACTCACGATCAGCTTTTTCCTTGACAGCAAGATGATGATAGCTATCGATCAGCTCGGCAATCTGAAGACATTAAGGGCACGAGAGCACAGTAATAAACAGATTTCGTGCGAAAAAAAACGTGGAAACAAAGACTCGTCAACACGGGGGAAACAGGAGACACAAGTAATAACGGTGAGCCATTTTGCAAAAAAGTATATGTGGAGAAACTCGCATTCCCTAAATTCAAGAAATAAAAAAATGCGGGAGCCTCAAGGATACTGGTTTAAGCAAAATACATCCACTAACGCGTTTCGCATGTGGACTAGGAGTTTCTTGCCAACCACCGGTTGACTGACGCTGATCTGGGATACCACTATCTCGTGTGCTCCACCGACAAAATGAACAGGTCAAGTAGTAGGCCTTTTGTGCCATTGTTTTACTTGGATCATCCGGCTTTGGTAACATCGTGGCGGTTGCGCGCGTAGATAAGGTGTGTCCACAGCTGGGGCAATCGAAACAGTTCCCACAACGATGTTTGCGTATCTTGGCCTCAGCGCTTGCCATGTTCTCCAAGCAATTCGGACAATAGTGTGAATCAACCTGTAGGGGAAACACATTCTGGATGATTTAGAGGCATTGGTGAGGCATATGAGAAAGTGAATTTGAGGAGGAAGATAAAAGGGTCAGCACTGGATTTTCGCAGGAGAGAGTGAACGAGGCACCGGTATGCCTTAACCACGGACAAACTATTCTATTTTCAAGAAACTATGAAGCATATCGAAGCATACATATCAGTGAATTCTACATTTGCCACCACCGCTACGTTGCTGGCACCTATCCGAACTAGCTTCTCGACATTGAGGGATTCACACCTAGACTCCTCATGGCTTCTGTTTCTGTCATGTATACCGTTTCAGAAATCGTTCAGAGTTAAGTACTCACAAAATTTCAAGATTGAATGGTTGATATGACGATATAACTAGTCCCGCTTACACCAGTCCTCCCTCTGAGAGGTATATCTGAAGTGACCGAATGACAAGGCTGAAAATGGCCCCTGCAGAAGGGGAAAAAGCAGTGAAAGCACAAAAACAAGCGTGGTACTAGAGCGGTTAGAATTTGGATCAACATATCCTCAGAAAGTAACCACAGGGGAAGGATACACTGAATCTTTTGAGGAATAACCTTCCCTGAAGATGTATATTTAGCTGCGGCCCCTGGAGAACGACGTCGTGGAGTTCCACGAAGGTGACCTCTCACAGGAAGGAACTGATAAGTTGCGTGAGTCAGCTAACCTGTCCGGTCAACAGTGAGCCAATCACATGCTGGTTGGTTCGCTGGGATAACGATAACACAACCGATAGTAATGGTTTGGTGGTGCGCTAAAAATTGGGAAGGTAATACGTTAAACCGACGGCCAATCATTTGCCGATTTTCGAACTCGTGAACATGATCGAGTTCAGAAGAACTGATCATTGCATTTGCAATATCTCGTGAAATACGAAAGACAAATAGGACATTCATGACAGCAGAATAGTGCTAAAGCAATATATGGTGGTAGAACAGAACTGAAGAATGAAATTACCCACCTCGTGTGACACACAGTTGGCGCACCGAATAGCAAGGCAGTGCCTGCAGAAGTACAGACGAAACAAGGAGCTGGTCCTTCGGCATGAACATAAAAATTGGCAACGATCTAACTCCATGTAGGTCGTCATGTTGTCAGTCGCCGCGTTACCTACAAGGTAAAAGTATTAGAGTAGCTTGTACAGTAGGGCCAAACAAGGAGGCTACATTCAGTGGCTTCTAAGATCAGAGCGTTGAAAATAAACGGATTGTTGGGTGACTCGTTTCTCACGGGACTGCAGCTGGCTAGCTGTACAAGAATGAACCCAATCCAGCGGTCAATCTGATGGCACTCCGCAGCCGCCTAGAGAAAGGGAACGAATCTTTCTAGTTTCAGAGGACGCAGTTTAGTTGGTGACCATCATTGACAGCTAAATCAGAGAACACTGGAACTTTACAGCCGTACGACCACGTCAGTTTAGCTCAACAAAGCCTCGTAGTAGACAGAAGATGGAACACGGAGGGGACTTGGGGCTAGCCTTCCATAAACGTCCGGGGTGAGCACATCACCACTCAGTCAGACGGTATGACAGCATGAACTCCAATGACGCCAGTTGGTCACCATATTGTTCGGTGTCATTGGGGTAACACAGGGAGGGTGACATGGACCCCATACCAGAGGACAAACAGTACCAACAACTTTCACGAATACTAGTCGCAGGAAGAGACTGGATCTTACCGGTGTGAGGATCTGTGCATCTTCATAACCTATTCGGCCACACTGGAGAGTGTACACGTGATACTCATAGAGCCTCTCCTATCAGGTTGATCATCGAATAGAGGTCTGGCTAACAGTTTTCCGATCCTCAGGCTGCGGATCGGGGCATGTGTAGCTACTTGCCCCTTAAAAATATGAACTGCTCCGACGGTCTTCAACCAAACATCGTTACCATTCAGTTGGGTTTTTAAGCCAGAGGCTTTGGGTGGGGACCAAATCATCCTCTTGTCCAGGTATGTGCGCCCTGGAAGTATCCCAGTCCACGTATAGCCAAGATACAACCAATAACACCCTCGTCCTACATCGACTACCAGGTGGTGTCACCAGCCGGGTTATATTACTTGCTGCACACAGCATGGCGGGCAAGCAAAAACAGGCTACTGCTGACACTACTCTCCTTTAAAGCATTCGCTCTTCTATCCTACCTCCATCTGAATGCATTCTCCGCATGCCCCAGCACTAATGCAGACCATTTTGTTCGCATGCATCGAGCTCAGCTGAAAAAAGACTCGTTCAGCTGTAGCACCCTTTCGGTGCTTAGCTGCCATGCCACGCGAAGGAGGTACGGGGGCTGGAACACTGCCAGGTTGCCCAAGCCTATACAGGGGAAGTCGAGAAGCAGAGGTCAGGTTCGAACCACGGACCTTCCGGTCCGTAAATTCGCGCTCTAACCCTTGGTCCATTTCGCCGCAGCTCAGCTGAAGCTTTTGGACATCCGACTTCAGTGACAATCCTAAATACTTCGAAGTTTGCCTCCAACTCCCGAAGCAGGTATACTTATCTGCCTTCAACGTTTGCACACTATGGCTGGAGGTCAGGGTAGGCGTTGTATTGAGCGATCAAGCGGAAGCGTGTCTACTTGATTGGATACCCGTTGATAGTCGCCTCTGCGCGGTTCGTTTGGCAACCACTGTGAAAGGATCGAGAGGAAGTGAGGTCCACAACGCCCTGTTTTTTATGTCTGCTTATACCCCAACTGTTTAGCTCTGAATCTGCGGCGCTCTATGTGCTCGTCTACAACGGACTAAATGCTCAGATATCGTTATGGTTGCTGGTGACATGGATGCTCAGGTAGGTTGACTAACTGCTGCTGATCCCGTTTGGATTGGATTGGATACGAGACACACAAACAATGAAGATAGCCTGCTTCAGGTATGTGCCGATCACATACTGTTCCTTTGAAGTACGAATTTCCTGAACAGCAGAAATCGCTTGACAACGTAGTGCCCACTAACCAACCAGCTCAGAATCTAAATAGACAACAGCACCATTAGTTATCGGTGGCGAGGCTCCATCACTACCTGCCGTTCCTTCTGGAACACCAGCGTGGGCTTCGACCATGCAGTTATGCGCTGCTGCTTTACACCGTACTTTTCAGGTCTACACAAAACGAACGGGCCTCGCTTAGGCGTTGAGAATCTAATGAACCCAGAAATTTTCAGAAACAACTCCCTAATTGTCTGCCTGGCCGTACTATGTCGGATATTACTGACCACCGTCACGAAGAGACTGGACCTTACCGTGGTGTGACGGTTTTCGCACCTCAGCGATCCATTGAGCTATACCGGAGAGTGTCCCGCGATACTCACAGAGTCTCTCATACCAGGTTGGTCAATGGTTAGAAGTCTGACGAACACAGTCTCCTGGCCCTCCAGGTTGGGGTTTGGAACATGTGGCGACCTGTTCTGTAGAAATGGTAATGCATTTGCATTTCCCGCCAAACACCGCTGCCTTGCGGTTAGGCTTTTGAGCCAAAGTCTTTGGTTGAGGACCCTAATCGTCCTCCTGTCTAGGTGTGGGCGCCCTGGCAGTATCCCAGCGCACGTACAACCATGAATTGCACATACACAAATAAACTCATGCCACATCGGCCGTCTCGTGGTGCCATCAGCCGGGTCGCCTTACTTGCTGCATACAGTAGGGCGGGTAAGCGAAAACAGGCTACTGCTGCCGCCCCCTTCTTTCTCCTTCACATGCTTTTTCTTCTCCCCTCCCCTCCCCACCTCATTAATAACTGTCTCCTTGTAGGCCCAGCACTTAGGACTGATGACTCCGTTCGTCATGCATCGGTTTTGCGTGCA